>NC_054474.1:7051035-7268535 GCF_017639515.1 Carcharodon carcharias | reverse complement strand
AGCAGCAGAGTCAAAAGCAGGAGAAAGAGACACTCACAGTTGCGTTGAGAGAGGGATGATGTGGTGCAGGATCCTTACGAGGGTGTTCACCACTGACCTCACTGTCACCGCGGGCACGGTTCACATTCTCACCAGTCAGCGCGATGGCACGCCCCTCAAAGTGAGTGAGGGGTCTAATGTGGGGCCACCCCACCCCCAGTCTGGGACCTCTCCCTGCTGTTGTGAGCCAACTTCTCCTGCCTGAAAGTAGATGGAGAGAGTGTGAGCAGGACACGTGGCACTGGGTGGAATGTTTATGTGGTGAACAGAACCATGGACGGGTGAGGACACTAGCTCCATAGGATATGAGTCTAATGGGTATGTGAGTGTGTGTGTGAGACTTAGTGGTGTTGTCCCTTGAGGTGTGAGATCCCTGTGGATGTGTGATGGGTTTGGGAGTGTGTGAGTTGAGAGGGATGAGGTGACTTGCCCTCGCGGAATGGATGAGATCATTGATCCTCTTCCTGCACTGGATGGCTGACCTTCTCTGTGCCTCGGTGGCGCTGACCACCACTGCCACCACCTCCCAGGCCAGGTCTGGTGGACATCCTGTGGCTGGAGCAGGGGTAGAGGACATCACCTTCCACTGCCTCCAGCAGGCACCTCAGAGAGGCGCCACGAAATTTGGGGGTTGTTGTGTTCTTTGCTCTCTGGGCCATCTGTCGCCTGGAGCAGTCCTGGACATGAAGTAGACTGCGCTCTGGCGTGTTTTAAACATGGCACACAGGGTGAAGAAACACTGAAGTCACAGTGTGGCAGGCAAACCTGAGTAAATGGGTAAAATGCCTTTTTTTTCCACTGGCTACTGCACTTCATGCGATTCTGGGTCAATTCCACCCTTCATCTTTGCTTTAATCCCTTTCTCTCTCTCTCTTTCTCTCTCTCTCTCTCTTTCCCTCATGTTCTCTTTTTCTCTCTCTTTCTTTCACTCTCTTTTCCCTTCCATTTTTTTTTCTTTATTTCTCCCTCCTCCCGTCTCTCCCCTCCTCCCTTTCCCCTTTCTTTATTGCAGTCTAGAAAATCCATTGTGAGCAGATGTTTAATATGCAGCATTCCCCTTTCTATTCTAATGCTGTCATCAGCATTTAATTGCTTATTGCCTCCACTAAAACAGCGGACAAATGATTGTCACATTAAGTATTCTTCTGTTTATATCTCCAACAGTAATTCCAGGATTATGCTCTTAAAAGCACCAATTAAATATTAATTTTAATCAATTCAAATCATACTACACATCTAATTAATCAGATTAGAGGAACAAATGCTACTCAATTTCATCAAAGAAATTTGTCAATGGGCCCCTAACTACTTTCCCCTTTGGTTCTCTCCTGCTAATTTCCATTCTTGACTCTCTAATTCCTTCATCCCTCCTTTCCCTGTCATATCTCTTTAAATATTACCCTGATCCCCGATCCCTGGCTGCAGCTCATTGGAACTGTCTCTCTTTTTTTTACTCCCTGTTGCAATCTACCAGTTGTCGTTCATCTATGAATACTTTCTCCGTCACATCCTCTCCACAAAGACACTCACTCTCATATCTCCACGGTCTTAGCCTGTCTTAAATATTAAAAAAGAACTTCCGCTCTGAATGACCCTGTGTCTCTGCCTTTTTTCTTCTCCTGTGAATGTCTGTAGCTGATTTTTAAAAAGTTTGTATTTCTAAAAGGAAATTCATGTTTAGCCAACCTTATTGAAATATTTAAGACCATAAGACGTAGGAGCAGAAATTAGGCCAATCGGCCCATCGAGTCTGCTCCGCCATTCAATCATGGCTGATAGGTTACTCAACCCCATTCTCCCACCTTCTCCCCGTAACCTTTGATCCCCTTACCCATCAAGAACCTATCTATCTCGGTCTTAAATACACTCAATGACCTGGCCTCCACAGCCTTCTGTGGCAATGAATTCCACAGATTCACCACTCTCTAGCTAAAGAAGTTTCTCCTCATCTCTGTTCTAAAAGGTCTTCCCTTTACTCTGAGGCTGTGCCCTCAGGTCCTAGTCTCTCCTACTAATGGAAACATCTTCCCCATGTCCACCCTATCCAGGCCTTTCAGTATTCTGTAAGTTTCAGTCAGATCCCCCCCATCCTTCTAAACTCTATTGAGTATAGACCCAGAATCCTCAAACGTTCCTCATATGTTAAGCCTTTCATTCCTTGGACTGTTCTCGTGAACCTCCTCTGGACCAACTCCAGGGCCAGCACATCCTTCCTGACCTACGGGGCCCAAAATTGCTCACAATATTCTAAATGTGGTCTAACCAGAGCCTTATAAAGCCTCAGCAGCACATCCTTGCTTTTATATTCTAGTCCTCTTGAAATAAATGCCAACATTGCATTTGCCTTCCTAACTACCGACTCAACTGCAAGTTAACCTTAAGAGAATCCTGGACTAAGACTCCCAAGTCCCTTTGCATTCCAGATTTCTGAATTCTCTCCCCATTTAGAAAATAGTCTATGCCTCTGTTCTTCCTACAAAAGTGCATTTAAGTAAATAAAAAAAGGAGTAGAGGTGGGGGCAATGATATAATTGAACATGGATGCATGTCACAAGACCAGGGCTTGTAGAACCAATGACCAGAGAGCAGAACAAATTAGAAAATGGTCAAAAAAAAACTAAAAACAGATGGGAACTGGAATAAAAGGAGATTTCTCAGATTAGCAGTAAGTGGGATAGTGTTGTCCCATGGGGATTCACACTGGGACCACCATTAATTGCATATTGTTAAGTGTACACTCAGCCACTAACCAAAATAAACTCCAAATACATGACAAAGTACAAATCCTTCTTCATGACAAGGCATTGTCATTTTGAAAGTGTCAAGGAAGCTGAAAGTACTATTCTGTACATAAGGTGATGGGTGCAAACACATTTTTTCTAAAAAAATGTTTCAAGGTGTCTCTTGCATTGCTTCTATTATTCTTTGATGGAACGTTCTAGAGGGTGTAGTTATAAAAAAAGATAGTACTGCGTTGAGCTGAGTGTTTATTTCAACACAACAGTGGTGAAGATAAAGAACAAAGCATTGTTAAAAAGGCTGAATGTTAGACATCTTTGTTATTCGGGTAGAGGCCTATCTTGTCAATGAGATTTTTACCATGTCGGGACTAGTTTGCTAAGCGTGCAGAGAAAAAATTAACTCTTATTTTAAGGGGCATAAACTTGAAATAGATGCCAAAAGAGAGCCATCTTATTACTTGTTTCCTGCACAGTAAGAATCGAATCAATCCTACCCAGTCTAATGAGGAGGAGTTGACCCAAGGGGCTGGAGGACATTTGAGCCTGAAGCCACTTGTTGTTCTTGAACGACTTTATGAGAATTATGAAAGGTGTGATAAAGTTCTGTATGAATAGTCTGTGGCTGCAATCACTCAGATCCTGACGTGACAGCTGGATTACCATTTTTTCTCATCTGATGTTTCTGAAATTCCAGCTTCTGTCTTTCATAATTTTATCTTCCTCAAAAGATTTTGAAACAGACATGATACTAAAAGGTGTCCCTGCAAGCAATACTTAGCAAATGACATTCACTAAACGGGGCGTTACACTGACCCACTTAGACAGACAATCACAGTAACAAATTGCTGTTTACTAAGGTTAGGGTTAGGGGTATTGAGTTGGTGGCAATAATCTGCAGTCCAGGTGTGCCCCATGATCTCAGATTGCCAATGCAGATATAATTTAGCTGCTAACTTGGCCAAATTATTATATTCCAAATACGAATTCCAAGCCCTGGGGATGCATAAATTTGACTCTCAAAAATCTCAGAAAATTTTAATTAGTCTGCGTGTATTTACAATAGTTCTCAGCATCATCCAGCACTGAAGAAGGCCATTCAGCCCATCGTTCTTGTGGTGGATCTTTGAAACAGCTATCCATTTAGCCCCACTCCCCTGCCCCTTCCCCATAGCTCTGCAAATGTTTCTCCTTGCACAGGATTTTTTTGGTTGTGCCTTCGGCTGCTTTGGCCAGAGTTCTGGAATTCTCTTCCTAAACCTCGCCACCTTTCTCTCTTCCTTTAAGATGTTCCTTTGGGTCATACAGACTCGAAATGTTAACTCTGTTTCTCTCTCCACAGATGCTGCCAGATCTGCTGAGTTTTTCCAGCATTTTCTGGTTTTGTTTCAGATTTCCAGCATCCGCAGTATTTTGCTTTTTTCCTTTTTTTTTTACCTTTTGCCTATCTTAATATGTGGCTCAGTGTCAAATTTTGTTTGATAACAACTGTCCTGTGAAGCACCTTGGGGCATTTTACTGTGTTAAATTGATAGATGCAATTGTGCTATTACTGTGCCATCAACAGAGCTCCAGAGTTTACTTTCAATTTAATTTCCTCCTTTAATGCTTTCTCCATTCAGCCACTGCTATCCTTAACCTGCGACTGATATTCTCGCAACTGAACATCCAGTTTCAAACTGTAGATTAATTTGTGAGGTGGGGGTGATGAGTATAATATGGAGACACATTTAAATTAACAGGAGCCCCAAGCAAAAGGCACTTCACAGGACAAGGCGGGCCAGCACTAGGATAACAAGACTGTTCTAGGGCTAGAGATATAATGTATGAGACAGATGGGATGCTGTATGTCATTATTAAGAATGACACTGTCCGCCCTACATCAAGAAAACATACATCATTGTCTATGAATTACCATGTAGCCACATCGGAGAAGCTTCCTTGTTTTGTAATTCATCCTGACATTTCATTATTATGTTGCTGTTTTTTTTCTGTCACTGCAATAATAATGAAAAATAATCTGTTGCCTTTTCACCCACTGGCAACCTCCTTCTGAATAATAGCTTGCACTTCAGTGTGAAAGAAGCCTTGCAATATTTCTTCGTGCACAAATCATCTTCCCCTCAACCCTGTAACTGTTTGTTTGCTGAATTCAGTAATAAGGACACCAGCACTGCAGGTGTGAAGTGGCTCAGTACGTAGCACTTTTGCCTTTGATTAGAAGTTCGCACTGTCAAGACTCGAGCACTTAATGTAGGCGGACTCTTCACTGCTGGATTGGGCAGGATTGTTCAGATGGCAGGATTTTCTGCCCTGCCACTGAGAAAATCAATCACAGCAACCCCACACAGAGTTAATGTTCCAAGGAGTGTTAATTGACTGGACCCCCCTCACTCGGGGGTTGGGGGGGGGGGAGTCCCACCTCAGAGGACTACCAGCCAATCTAACTGGTCAGCAGCTCTGTAGTCTAAGCAGCGCCATCAGGTGTGGTGGCCACTGCTGGGACTACACGCGGTCCCACCAAGCCTAAATTTCAGACCCCACAGGACCAGGTGGGTGCAGTGTCTCTGGGTGGGGACAAGAGTGGAGGCCTGAGGAGAGGGTTGGAGAGAGGATTGGGAGGGGGGAGGGGTGGTGTGTGGTGGGGGTCCTGATGACAAAGACAGGCAGGGAGTGAGCACAAAGCAAAATAGGAAAATCGGAGCAAGGAGCAGTCCATTTGGGCCTTCCAGCCTGCTGTACCATTCAATGAGTTCATGGCTGATCTGACGCTGGCCTCAACTCCACTTTCCTACCTGCACCCATAACCCACTGCTCCCTTTCCTGTCAAAATTCTGTCTCGCTCAACCTTGAATAAACTCAGTGAATCAGCCTCCACTGCTTCAGACTTCAGAATTCATCAGACTAATGGCCCTCTGAGAGAAAGAATTCCTCCTCGTCTCTGTCTAAAGAGGGAGAGCTCTTATTCTTAAATTGTTCTAGTCACGCTCATAAGAGGATACATCCCCCCGGTATCCACCCTATCAAGTCCTCCCAGGATCTTATATGCTTCAATGAGATCACGTCTCATTCTTACCCACCCACCCCCCCCCCCACCCCCGTTGGAGGTAAACCCCTTCCCTCCCACCCTTTCACCAAATCTGGTGATAAACCAGCTTGCTCACTTTAGGCTGTCCTTCGCTGGCCATTGTATTGTGGTGGTGGAAATGGATTGAGGGCCGTGTGGGAAATAATTGGCTACTTGAGGGCGGCAGTAGACCTAGGACAGGCAGCCTAGTGGGCACGCTCCCTGGGGATTGGGTCGGGTGTGGGTGGGAAGGCAGTGGGCTAGCCACCCAACATATATTACACGCACCCCCCTCGCCAAAAACTAACCCAGCTGGGGGCAGAGGGGTTGTAAAATCCAGCCACACAATTCCAAGACCAATTTGCACCCAAAGCTGAAACTGTACCTCGTAATGTTTAAAATCATTTTATTTTTATTTGAAATGGTTTATTGAATTACTTTAATACTGTAGACTTAATATTGCAGCATTTAAATTGCTTTAGGCGTAAGATTCTATGATTACTGTAACGTTGAGGCTTGTTTTATCATAACAGTACTTGAGCAGAAAACTAAAATTAAATTGGTTGGTCCAAGGAGAATGAAATTCCCTGCAGACTGCAGAAGTGTGAGGGACAAGAAATAACTTGTATTTCATTTCATGGCCCATGCAGGAAGTAACAACAAAGTCTAATTTTGTTTTCATTAACAAGGGAAAGACGCAATGAAAATCGCAAATCAAATCATAGGTACAAGAAATTAGCCAGAGTTAGAGATTTTAAATAAAGAATGGTCAATTCGTCTTCATATCGTACTCTTTATGCGGTCCAACAAGTTATCACCTCTGAAAGCTGGACACTACCCTAGCAAGGGCATATTAAACTGGCAAAGTTATGAACTGGTGGTGTAGATTCAGATTTTGTCCAAATTTGAAGGCGAGTAATTAAAGTTCTTAACCTCATGTTCAAATCCTTCCCTGGCTTTGCCCCTCATAATCTCCTTCAGTCCTATAACCCTCCAAGACTTCTGTGTTCCTTCCACTCTGCTCTCTTGCGGATCCGCCACTTATTTTACCTAACCAGGGTTGGCCTTGCCTTCAGACCTCTGGGCCCTACACTTGAGGATTTCCTCCCCAACCTCTCTACCTCTATCTCCTCCTGAAAGATGCTTCTTAAAAGCTATCTCTTTGACCAAGCATTTGGTAACCTGTCCTAATATCTCCCTGTGTGGGTGGTGTCAAAGTTTGATCAATGCCGCTCCTGTGAAGCATCTTGGGATGTTTTACTGCATCAAAGGAGCTTTAGAAAGGTAAACTGTGGCTATTGTAAAATTGTAGGTTTTGTTGAAAAATGGGAGCATCCATGTTTTTGTCAGTAATTAATTAGCAGAAAAACTATAATCACAGAAATCTTGCATCTCAATGCAATGGGTTCCTGTGATTTAATTAGTATGACATTCATCATAGAGAACAAAGGAGCCCTTCTACTGTCATTCATCTATAGAGACCATCAAACAGGCCCGTGATGTAAGTAAGGGAAATAAAGCATTTGCATTTAACTAGCATCTGGTCAGGTCCTCAGGATGTCCCTGGAAGTTTATGTCCAGTGAAACACTCTTGAAAAGCATCCACAGTTGTGTAGAAATAAATGTGACAGCCTATCTTTGAGCATTAAAGATGATCAGTCAATATTTTTTTCAAAGAAGTAATGCTGTCTAAAACGTGGGACAAAACCTCTTCGTAAAAAGGGCCGATTGAGCTTTCCCAAAAGGCCTCAGTTTGACAATGTCCTCCAGATGACAGCAGGGTTGAAATTGGTGAAAACAGGGTGGGGATGAGATACCTGATGAACCCGTGCCAGGTCATTGTGTTGAAGAAAGCAGAATGAATTAGTGCTTCCTGCTGCTTTATACATTGCAAATGCAGCCGATGCTCCCCACCTTTATTTTATTTGGCTGCATGCATATTTGAGCGCCCGGTATCATGATTTTTTAAAAAATTCTTTAATGGGACGTAGGCATTGCTGGCTGGACAGTTTTCCACATAGCTGGGTAGATGTCAGTGCTGTAGCTGTACTGCAACATCTTGGTTAAGGGCTCAGCAAAGTTCTGGAGCACAAAAAGTCAGTTCTATTGCTGGAATATTGTCAAGACCCATAGCCTTTACAGCATCCAGTGTCTTCAGCCATTTCTTGACATCATGTGGAGTGAATCGAATTGGCTGAAGGCTGGCATCTGTGATCCTGGGGACCTCAGGAGGAGGCCGAGATAAATCATCCACTCGGCACCTCTGGCTGAAAATTGTTGCAAGTGATTCAGCCTTGTCTTTTGCACTGATGTGCTCAGCTCCCCCATCATTAAGGATGGAGATATTTTGTGGAGCTTGCTTCTTCAGTTAGTTGTTTAATTGTCCACCACCATTCACGCTGGGTGTGGCAGGGCTGCAGAGCTTAGATCTGATCCGTTGGTAGTGGGGTCACTTAGCTCCATCAATTGCATGCTGCTAACACTGTTTGGCATGGAAGTAGCCCTGTGTTGTTGCTTCACCGGGTTGACACCTCATTTTTAGGTATGCCTGGTGCTGCTCCTGGCATGCCCTCCTGCACTCTTCATTGAACCAGAGTTGATCCCCTGGCTTGATGGTTATGGTAGAGTGGGGGATATGCTGGGCCATGAGGTTACAGGTTGTGGTTGAGTACAATTCTGCTGCTGCTGATGGCCCACAGCATCTCACGGATGAACAATCTTGAGTTGCTAGGTCTGTTTGAAATCTATCCCATTTAGCATGTTGGTCATGCCACACAACATGATGGAGGGAATCCTCAATGTCAAGAAGGGACTTTGTCTCCAGAAGGACTGTGCGGTTGTCAGTCCGACCAATACAGTCATGGACAGATGCATTTGCTGCAAGTAGATTAGTGAGGATGAGGTCAAGTATATTTTTGCATCATGTTGGTTCCTTCACTACTCGCCGCAGACCCAGTCTAGCAGCTATGTCCTTTAGGACTCAGCCAATTTGGTCAGTAATGGTGCTACCGAGCCACTCTTGGTGATGAACATTGAAGTCCTCCACCCAGAGTTCTCTGCCCTTGCTAACCTCTGTGCTTCCTTCAACATGGAGGAGTACTGATTCACCAGCTGAGGGTGGGGGTGGGGGTGGGGTGGGGTAGGAGGTAAGCGGCAGGAGGTTTCCTTGCCCATGTTTGACCTGATGTCATGAGACTTCATGAGGTCCAGAGTTGATGTTGAGAACTCCCAGGGCAACTCCCTCCCTGTATGTCTCTGTGCTGTCACCTCCGCTGGGTCTGGGTCTTGTCGGTGGGGCCAGGCATAGCCAGGGGTGATGCTGATGTCTGGGACATTTTCTCTAATGTATGATTCTATAAGTATTACCATGTCAGGCTGTTGCTTGACTAGTCTGTGAGGCAGCTTCCCCAATTTTGGCACTAGCCCCCAGGTGTTAATGAGGAGGACCATGCAGGGTCAGCAGGGCTGGGTGTGCTGTTGTCATTTCCGGTGCCTAGATTGATCCGTCCGGTTTCACTCCTTTTCGGAAGTGGCTAGTGATGTTTAAAGCCTGCCTGGATCTCTTAAAGGAGTAGTGCATTGGCTACAAGATACGCTGGGAGTGATTAGAAACCGGACTCTCTGCTCTGATACTTTGAGTAATGGTTGAACTTACAAGAGTGTGAGCATCAGGGTTTTTGGACACTGCTCTAGAGATCTTGGATGAAGAGTTAGAAATCGTGAGACTGTGATAGTCATTGTGGAAAGGGGCATTGCTGAGCCTTTGGCCACTGAAAATGAAGTGATTGATGATGAGAGTATCAGCCTTCTTCCATTTCACTTCTTCCTCATCCTTCAATCTCTTCTGAATTCGAACATACAGTTGGCATAAGTGTGCACCTCTTACTTCCTCCTGCCCCCAACACTCGTTCCTTTTTCATTTTGGATACTCAAGAACTGGGAACTTCCCAAGTCAGTAACGGAAGAAGACGACAATGAAGGTGAAGAGATGCTGACACTCGGTCTTACAGTGAAGGCTCCACCAGCTCAGATACTGACATGGCACCTTCAGAGGCCAGGTTAGAGGACTCCTACACTAGGTGAAACGCTGGGCATGAGTGTGCCCAGGGGGGTAAAAATAGCATCGGCACCAGCTTGTGGGAGGGCAATGTTCTGCTACAGAGAACACAGGCATTGATGGTAAAAACAAAAAAACTGCGGATGCTGGAAATCCAAAACAAAAACAGAATTACCTGGAAAAACTCAGCAGGTCTGGCAGCATCGGCGGAGAAGAAAAGAGTTGACGTTTCGAGTCCTCATGACCCTTCGACAGAACTAGTTCTGTCGAAGGGTCATGAGGACTCGAAACGTCAACTCTTTTCTTCTCCGCCGATGCTGCCAGACCTGCTGAGTTTTTCCAGGTAATTCTGTTTTTGACAGGCATTGATGGGTCAGGTTACAGAGGAAGGCTCATGGGCCTAGATAACCAAATGCTTAATACGTTGGGAAATCTACTAGAAATGCTGCACTCAATGTCATTGAACGTGGCGGGATTCCAACACCAACCTGACACAGGCTTTGTGCAGAGCTTTGTGCTCATTGCTTTCGTTGTGGAAATGGTGACTAACTCCATCAGCACACCGTGAGGCCCACCATGAGGCAGCATCTGTTCGGTAATGTCACAGCTTCCATGGCAGAACAGATAGTTTCCATCAAAGGTCTGAATGCTACAGTGGAAGTTCAGACTGCTGCTGTCATGATTCTGGACATCACTATCCAAAGCTCTCAAACATTGACTATTGCTGAAGTTCATGTAAGAGAATTGCTCCTGAAAACCCCTCAGTGGATATAGCCTCCTGCTGAGATACCTTTTCTCCCTTCTCCCTCTTCCAGCAACTTGTCCTTCTCCACATGGTCTCTTCTCATTCTCCCACTCACGCTCAATGCTAAAACAGAATATTTCAGACCTACAGACCATTGAAACTGTAGGCAAATGCAGGATAAATCCAAAAGCACATATAATTGTTCCAGTAACCAGAAGAAATAATGCAGCAACTACGCTGTAAATAATCTTGATCCCTTCAAGTAGTGTTTAAGTCAGTCTTTCATGTTGTTTCAAATCATGTTCGGATGTGTGATGTTAAGACAGGATGTAAACTGGAGCCAGGTAACTTAATAGGGCAGTGTTGCACACTGACTGATGTCATAATCTCTCTGTTATATGAACATACGAACAAAGAGCAAGAGTAGGCCATTTGGCCCCTCAAGCCTGCTCTGCCATTCAATAAGGTCATGGTTGGCCTGATAGTAACCATAAATCTGCATCCCGACTACCCCCGATAACCTATCACCCCCCTTGCTTACTAATAATCTACCCACCTCTGTCTTAAAAAGATTCAAAGACTCTGCTTCCACCACCTTTTCAGGAAGAGAGTTCCAAAGGCTCACAACCCGCTGAGTGAAAAAAAATTCACCTCGTCTCCGTCTTAAATGAGCGACCCCTCGCTCTAGATTCTCCCACAAGAGGTAACATCCTCTCCACATCCACCCTGCTAACACTCCTGAGGATCTGTTTTGCTGGATCATTAAGTATGCATACACAAACCCCTTTACCCAAATGTGCCCAGTGCATTTGCCATCAGAAATCTGCGTGCGCATCACGGGGGTCACTTTCAAGTATTCGGCCTCCGCGTAGCACCTTTAACAGCAGGAGTTACAGAGCCCAATTTCTCCCCCGCTGAATGCTTCTCAGCTGTAGGAGCAAATTCCTCTGGATTTCAATCCTCATTCCGACTTGAAGCTCGGTGCCTTTTCTCCTCCTCCTCCTGTCACGTTTGAATTGGAAGTGCTCTGGATCTACCTTGACGACACTGTTTAACACTGGTTCAAATGCATTAATATGCACACGGCAACATAACTGTCATAAGTTTGAGAACGGCTTTGTTAGAAGTAACTTTCAGCTGTATGCAAATTATGCTTGGGAATTCAGTTCACCATGAAGTGTGACTTTATCTTTCCGGTTATAAGTTGAGCGTCACGTACATTGCAGGAGCATATCATTTCCTCGACCTGAATGCCTTTAATTACATTCTAATCTGAAAAATAATTAATATTTAAAACATTAATTATTGCAGCCAGCCTGCATTTAGTCAAGGTGGCAGAAATATTTGTTATTTCCAAAGGAATGCGGAATATTTTCTTTCATTAATTGCTCTCAGGCTGCACTGTGCTTTGTTCCATCATTAGAGAGAGAGAGAGAGAGAGAAAGAGAGAGAAAGAAAGAGAGAGAGAGAAAGAGAGAGAGAAAGAGAAGGAGAGAAAGAGAAAGACAATTGTCAGCCTGATTATTCCACTTCCATCCCCAATTCATTCAGTGACTGGTTCTTCAATAACAGGGGCTTGATGTTGAGACTCCACAGCCGAAACGTTTCAGCCCCTCACGCCGGCCAGATCTTTCAGTCCCGCTGGTGTGAACGGAGGTTTCAATGGCACTCTGGCTCCACCATGGCTGGGGGGGGCGGGGCTGGAAGATTCTGGCCCACATTTCGGGTGATTCGTTCACATCGAGACTTTGTCCTTCCTCTCAGGAAGCGTGTAAAATATCTCAAGGTCACTATTTCAAAGAAGAGCAGTGAGAGTTATCCCTTTGGTGGGGTGGTTCTTGGCCAACATTTATCCCTCCATCAGCATCATGAAAAAACAGATTATCTGGTCATTATCACATTGTTATTTGTGGGAGCTTGCTAATTGCAAATTGATTGTCCCTGCTCCTACATTGCAACATTGGCTACACCTCAAAAACACTCCATTGGCTGTAAAGAGTTTTGGGATGTCCTCAGGTTGTAAAAAGGTGCTATGTAAAAGCGAGTTTTTTTTTCTTTTTTTAACCAAAGGAACCGGTTTCAACAAAGTGATTTGACGCAATCTAGCTAATGATTCATTGAAAAATCAAAATGGCGAATTATCCTACCCACGGCTTCTCTTCCAAGGAATGAGCACAGGCATGATGGGATGAATGGCCTCCTTTTGTGACATATGTTTCTATGATTATAATATTCTAAACTTTGAAAATACTCCACTAGCTGTTAAGTGCTATGAGGCATCCTGAGATTGGAAAACAAAGTGTTAGGTAAATGCAATTTCTTCCATTTATTACTCTCAGTTTTCACTCCTCCCAAGTTGGATACAGAGAGTAGCAAAAGTTAAGCTCCAGTTCCTGAGAGAATATGGTCTTTATTGTAACTGCTCGCTTGTTGAGACCTGGTGCTTTCTGTTGAAGACGAAGAGCATGAAAATTGGTTCAGGAGGAAATGGCCATAAACAAACTGGTCCATCAATTTCAGGGCAACCATCAGGGCAATTTGGAGGGAGTTATGGACACCGCTGGCTGTTGTGACAAAACAATGTTAATAGGTTGGGCCGAAGCATGAAAGTTCTGCCCTAATGGGCAAAGATTGTCACTAAAGAGGTGACACCAGGTAACAAACGAATCAGGAATTTATTGAAATGAATTTGGGGCTTTTTATCAAAGATAACAGCACGTGGGAAGAGACAAATGGGGGGGACATGTGGCAAAGCTGCCTTTGAATTGTACCATTGCTTCTTGTGAAACTATACATGGCATCTCACTGCTGCCAATCAGGAAGTCTTGAGGGCTCGGTCATTTTCATATTTTTTTAGCTTACACGATAATTTCTTGACAAAAAGAGTTCTTGCTTTGAGTACGTAGAATTAAGTTGAATTTATGTCTCAAGAAGGGCATTCAATTCAATTGGTCCACGTCAGTGTTTGTCTCCCGCCCCACTTCAGAGAAACTATCAGCACGTTCTCCCACATGACATACAAAATCACAATATGTAATACTTACAAAACATACAAAATTCTTACAGGGCTCGACAGGGTAGATGCAGGAAGGATGTTTCCCCTGGTTGGGAAGGTCCAGAACCAGGGGACACAGTCTCAGAACAAGGAGTAGGCCATTTAATACTGAGATGAGGAGGAATTTCATTGGTGAATATTTGGAATTCTCTACTCCAGAGGATTTTGGAGGCTCAGTCCTTGAGTAGGCTCAAGATAGAGGTTGATTAGTTTCTACATATTAAAAACATCAAGGGATACGGTGATAGTGTGGGAAAATGGCATTGAGGTCGAAGAGCTGGCATGATCTAGCTAAATGGTTGAATAGGCTTGAGGTAGAGAAGGAGAGAGATGTAGAGAAGGTATTCTGGAGCTTAGAGGTCAGACAGCTGATGAGACTGACACCAGTGCTAGTCTAATTAAAGTTGGGGGTGCTTAAGATGCCAGAAATAGAGGCATGTAGACATCTCACAGGGTTGTGGGGCTAGAGAAGATTAGAGAGATAAGAAGGGGGTGAATCTATTGAGAGATTTGAAAAGAAAAATGAGAATTTCAAAATCAAGAAGTTGCTTGATAGAAGATCAAGTAGGTCAGCGAGCATAGAGTGAAACGGACTTGGTGAATGGGATTTGGTGCAGTTAGGAGATGGCCAGCAGAAACTTGGTTGTCTCAAGGGGAGTGGAATGTGGGAAGGTGGATATAGGCGGCCTTAGTGATGGTGCAAATATGTGATTGGAAACCCATTGCAAGAGATGCTGCCCATGTCCTAACTCACACCAAGTCCATTCACCTACCACCCCTCCATTCACTGACCTACTTTGATTTCCAGTTAAGCAATACAACATTAAGATTGCAAACAGACTGGGTTAGTCTTAAATGATTGCCAGGGAGAGAAATGGAGTCAGTAGCTAGGGGATGGAGATTAGAGTGGGGACTAAAAAATTGGCTTCAGTCTTCATAATATTTAATTTTAGGAAATTTCTGCTCACCCAGTACTGAAATTTGGTTAAGCAATTGGATATTTTATCAACAGTGGAAGAGTCATGAGTGGTGACGTTGAGGTAGAGATGGATGTCATCAGTGTACATGTGAAAACTTACACTGTGCTTTTGGATGATGTTGTTGAGGGACCAGCATGTGGATGGGAAATATAAGGGGTAAAGAATGGATCCTTGGGAAACACCAGAGGTATTGGTGTGGTAACAGGAAGAGAAGCCACTGCAAGGGGTTCTCTGGTTACAATTAGATGGATAAGAATGCAACCAGGTCAGAGTTCCACCCAGCTGGACAGCAACAGGAGAGGCTTTGGGGGAGGGTGGTGTGGTCAACCATGATAAAGCTTGCAGACAGGTCAAGGATGACTAAGAACATTTTTATTTTGTTTTCATCACCTAGGATGTCATTTGTGATATTGATAAGAGTTGTTTTGATACTATGTCAGGGGCAGAAACCAGATTGGATGGGTTCAAACATGGAATTCCAGGAAAGATGGTAGGTGATCTGGAAGGTGACAACACATTCAAAGACTTTAGAGAGGAAAAGGAGGTTGGAGATGGGACAGTAGCTTGTGACCACAGAAGGATCAAGAGTGTTTTTTTTGAAGAGAGGGTGATGACAGCAAAATTAGAGAGAGGGACAACACCGGAAGAAATAGAACCATTCACACTATCAGGTGATGTGTAATATGGACTGAAAAGCCTGAAATGATGATCAGTTTTCAGCTGCATATTATGACTACAGTTATGTCTGCTACGACGTGAGAATGTATGTAAGAAAATGACATATTAAGTCAAGCTGGCCAATATTGCATTTGCTAGCTTGACCTTTGTGGGAACAAAAGGGTTAAGGAAGTGGAAGATGGTAGGGAAAACCTCAATTCTCCTGCTTTCCAAAGGCATGATATAGGCAATAAAATGACAAAAAGTGTGTAATTAGAACAGAAAGAATATCATTGAGGGAACTTTGAAGCTTTTTCTGGTTTCATGGGGTTATCATTACAATCAGGGGAACAAGGACCATTGAAATAGTTCAAATGATAGATCTGGGTGATGTTTATCAAACATTTAGAATGCTAGACCCCTTTGGGGGTCCTGTAACAGTCAAAAAGGGCATTTTGAAACAGTTCATAGGGACTCCACCCATGAGGGCGACATCATTCTTGACCACTCACAGAGCTGACCACACAGGAAGTAACCAATCTTTGATCATCACAGGTTCTGAACACGGGTACAGAGGGGTGTAAGAAAGATCAATCCTTCTTTGTCCATTTCACAGAAAGTGTGAAGGGAGACTGGAAGGGAGCAGCTGGGTTGGATATTGAGAGTATTATTAAGGGAACATATATTCTTTGGGTCCCCTGGTTGAGTTGAAGTAGAGGGCTGGAGGGAAAGCACCAGTTTCTTCTAGGGACATAAGAACATTGGAGCAGGAGTAGACCATTCAGCCCGTCGAGTCTGCTTCGCTAATGAATATGATCATGGCGGATTATCCACTGAAATGCCTTTATCCCCCCCACACTATCCCCATAATGCTTTATGTCGTTGGTATTTAGAAATCTGTCAATCTCTAAACATACTCAATGGCTGATCTTCCACAGCCCTCTGGGGTAGAGAGTTCCAAAAATGCACAGTCCTCTTGAGTTAAAAAAAAAACAATCTCCTCATCTCAATCCTAAGTGGCTTCCCCTTTATTTTGAAATTATGCGCCCTGGTTCTAGATTCCCCAACCAGCAGAACCATTTACCTGCATCTACCCTGTCTATTCCTTTTAGTACTTTATAGGTTTCAATGAGATCACTTCTCATCCTTCATAACTCTGGAGAATACATGCCCAATTTCTCCAATCTCTCTTCACAGGACAGTCCCAGTATCCTGGGAACAAGCCTGGCAAACCTTCATCACACTCCCTCAATGGCAATATTACCCTTCCTAAGGTAAGGGGACTAAAACTGCACACACAGTACACAAGGTGTGGTCTAACCAAGGTTCTGTACAATTGAAGCAAGACTTCACTGCTCCTGTACTCAAATCTTCTAGTGATAGAGGCTAACATACCATGAACCTTCCTAATTACCAGCCGCACCTGCATTTTAAAAAAAAATCATTCATAGGATGTGGGCATCACTGGCTGGGCCAGCATTTATTGCCCATCCCTAGTTGCCCTTATCAATAAAAAATGCAGGTGTGGCAGGCAATTGGGAAGGCTAATGGTATATTAATGACTTTTGATGAGGACACCCAGGTCCCTTTGCACATCTTCACCTTCTTCACTAAAGAAAAACTCTGCACATCCATTCCTCTTACAAAAGTGGATAACCTCACATTTTTTCCACATTATATTCCATCTGCCATGTTCTTGCCCACTCACTACATCTGTCCAAATCCCCTCGAAGCTGCTTTGCATCTTCCTCACAACACACAATCCCCGCCTAGCTTTGTGTCATCTGTGACCTTGGAAATATTACATGTGGTCCCCACCTCCAAATAATTGACATAGTTTGTGAACAGCTGGGGCCGAAGTACTGTGGTTGAGCTAAAGCTAAAGACAGAACGCCTGGGTGAAAGAGACCAGTTATTTCAGGGGGCTAAAGTAAAAAGAGATTGAGGGGCGAGGCTGGGGACTGTGGAAGATTCAACTTTGTGGATGTTATCCAGGCAATTGGATGTGTAAACCTTTGATCTCATGGTTTAAAGTAAGGCAAGGAGCTGGAGGAAAGAGGGCTCCCAGAATTAAAAACAATAACAACTGGGAAATAAGAATACTGGCCCGAACAGTATGTTCCTTCTCCTTTGGATTGGGAGGAATCAGCTTCTGTGGGTTATTTATAAAATGAACTGAAAATTTTATTTTTCATTGATGGGGGTGCTGCATTTTTTTTCACCTGTTCATCATCTCATCCGTGTGCTATTCATATCCTTGTGATTTTGAAACAGTCCAGTAAATTTAGTTCGAGGATTTTATAATCTGTTACCTTTCCCGCGTCTATCCAAGTCTGAGTCCTCATAGCAGTTCACGCGGAGACGGAGAGGGGGGAATTGAGTGGTCAGTGGTTCAGTGGGGATATTGGGCGCAGGAATAAAAACAGAAAACTCAGCAGGTCTGGCAGCAGCTGTGGAGAGAGAAACAGGGTTAACGTTCTGGGTCCGTGTGACTCTCCTTCAGAGCTGCTCTGGGATGTGTCCAACGCGCCCAATCGGATGGCCTCATTCTTAGTGGGGGGTAAAAAAATTCCATGGGCGTTATTTTCTGGCCCTGCCCCCGCTGTGCCCGGCCTGTAAAATGAGGCGAGCCACACGAAAGTCCATTGCCTTCAGCGGGACCAGATAATCCTGCTGCCAGGAAGGGCTGTAAAATGCTGCTCCATAAGTTCCTCGCATTGTTGTTGGGAAATGAAGGTGGAGGAGATGGGGAGATGGTTTACAGTAGATAAACGAGCATGGGTTATCTTGGCACTCCAGGGTGATGAGCTTGAGCAGACAAGACCGGGACACAGTAGTCCTTTGTGGTCCAGCCTAATCCGGGATCAAAAACACAGGTTGGATTCGGCTGGGAGGTTAAAAAGCTAAACATCTGTTAAAGGATCCCAACCTAATTTGAACCCGCCCGCTTCCTATGCCAACGAAACTGGGATGAGGGTCGGGCGACCAGTCCATATTCAGGAGGTGGGTTGGCTCTTCAAATCGTTAATGAGGCTTTATACTTTAACAGAGGGCAGTATTTTCCAGCCCCACCAGTCGCAGGCATTGGTGTGTGGGGTGGGGGGGTGGTGGGGGGGTGGGGGGGTGCGCAGTTGGGGGGTTGTGGGGGGGGACACTTTTGTTCACTCTCCAAATTTTCCTGTCCCTCCCACGATGATGTCCGACACTGGAGGGGCCAGAAGATCTTGGCCAGTGCTTATATATTTAACCTCAGTCAGCTAGTGTTCCACAGTCTTGCAAGATGAAAGGACTGAATCCATGTGCTCAGTTCTTTTACAGCATTGGGCCAGGAGATGCAGGAGACAGCTGGCCCAACATGGACTGCAGTGGTTCCAGAAGGCAGCTCAGCACCACCTTCTCAAGGGCAACTAAGGGATGGGCAATAAATGCCGGCCCAGCCAGGGAAGCCCACATCTCGTGAATGGATAATGAATAAAACATAAGTTTACTAGTAAACGAAACTCCCCACAATTGGACACCCACCCCGTCACCATTTTCTAACCTCCCTCGACCAGCATTTGCTCCCCCCCATCACCATTTTCTATCCCATCCCCCCACCATCTCCCCCTTTCTAAAAGGCTTCTCTGTTCCCAGCTCCGCTGTAGCCTTGTGCCGCACGCTTTCCTTCCGGAGCTACACAAGGCAACTAAAGGACACAAGACATTCAGTAAAACCATTCCTAGCTACAGCCGTTCCCCCTTCCCCCTGCAGGGAATGCAGTTCAGATGTAAGACCAGGACCAGTCTACATTAATCCCTTTGAACATTTTCAGAATTTTAAAGTACCTCGAGCCTTAGCTTTTCTGGAGCAAACAGTCCCATCCTGTTCAGTGTTTCCAGATAGCTATAACCTCTCAGTTCTAGTATCAGTCTTGCAAATCTTGTTTGTACTTCCCCCAGTAACTCAGCATCCCTTTCTGTAATGCGTAGAGCAGGGCTGTGCTCAGTACTACAATTTGTGTAGGTGGGGAAGGAGATCACTTCATGAGCCCTTTAAATTGTTGGCCAAAGCTTTCTTATGATCTTATATGTGGCCAAATCAGAAATGGGTTCCTTTGAAACGCTCTGGCCTGAATTTTATGGACCACCTGCAGGCAGGAAAACTGGTGGGAGGTGAACTCGTAAATTAGGGTGCCATGCCATCAGTGATGGACCCCCACCCCACCACAGTTTTATGGATATATATTTCACTCCTTTCCTATTTCTACTTAGTTCTGTCGAAGGGTCATGAGGACTCGAAACGTCAACTCTTTTCTTCTCTGCCGATGCTGCCAGACCTGCTGAGTTTTTCCAGGTAATTCTGTTTTCGTTTTGGATTTCCAGCATCCGCAGTTTTTTGTTTTTATAACAGTTTTAAGGATGGTGTGGGAAGTGCCAAGGGGGCTGCCCACCTGTGGCCCAATTAAGAACTTTTAAGTGAGCAAATAATGGGCCCCATCGGGACACTGCTCACATTTAACTTGCAGCAGGAGAGGCTGGTGCTCAGTGTGTAGCCTGGCAGGTTTATCCTTCTGGTCTGCCGGTCAGAGAAGGGGTGTTGCCTCCTCCCTGGAGCCCTGTGTCAATCAGAACCTCCTCCCATAGTTTTACCTTCCCACGTCCACCCTCTCCCCTGCCCATCATGCTCCATTGCACACCTCACCGTGGCCTACAAACCCTACCCCAGCGGGATCATAGATTGACTGGGGTTTGGGGACATCCACGGGCCCCTCTTTCTCCCAAGCCTCCTGCAATATCGGCGGTGACCATCAATCCTGACGTGGCGCGGAGCCGTTGGTCTCTGATGGCCCAGCAGCTCTACGAGGCAGAACTCACTCCTGGAGGTGGCTGGAAGTCCTGCCACACACTAATAAAGGGCCGTAGCCCGAAAAATTAATGCGGGGTGAGCTGGCTAGTGGAGGTGGGCTTGCCTCCAAAATTTACACTCATCTGAATCCAAACTCAGCATATAATCCGACCCATTGGCTGCCATGTTAACCTATGTAACATTGAGAGGAAAGTAATTCCTGAATGCAAAATGCTTTGGGACATCCTGTGGTCCTGATAAGGAGCTAAATAGAAACATAGAACAGTAGAGGGCCACACAGATACTCTGCTTCACCGTGATCATGTCAATAGGAGAAGTAGAATTCACAACTGTCAGGCCAATTATTTTAAAAAATATATACACTTGGAGAGCAAGGAAGGGAGGGTGAATTTTGTGCATACCAGCCTGAAAAGTATTGGCCGCCCGCCATTTCATTTGTTGCCAGTGTTGTGATCTAGTGCCAATGGGTGGAAGTGCAAGAATTTCAGCATGGATGTGGAGCTCATCCTGAAGAAAGTGACAATGAAGCTGAATTGGAGGTTGACTCGAGAGGAATGGGGGCCCTTCCCACTTAGTGGGCCATTCCGATGAAGGGAACAGACCATTCCAAACACAAGAGGGCTCAACTCAGAAAAATACAGTGCTAAGGATGTGAAAGAAAAGAAATGGAGAGCTTACTGAGAACCGAGCAGTTGAATATTAGAATGCAGTGACAGAGCAAGAGAATAGGGCTTAGCTGAGAATCAGAAAGGGCTATAAACCAAACTCCCTTAGGAGGCGAGCTCCAGAGCAGATGAAGCCTTAGCAGCAGATGATCTCTAGCTGTCTACGTGGCAGACAATACACTGATTATGGACAAGCTTATATATTTTTTTTTGGCTATATTACTGTCATGGTGACTGTCGTGCCTGCTGAATTATGTCACCTGAAGTGAGATTGGCAAAATCTGACGCTCAAAAAAACAATTCACTATTTAAACTAATTTTACTATTTTGGTTAATCAAACTCAAAGCAAAAGCACAATTTCCCTCTCCCTGGATATTGAACTGTAGCTGGTCTCACCAGGGATAGCAGTCAGTCAGTAGGTGCCTGAGAGAAATATTCTGAGGCCCTGAACTTATTTGTTGTGATACATTTCAAACAGTGTTAGATCTCACTTGTTACAGCCCTAAATCTGGTATGGCTTAGATGACTGCAGAATGAAGTTTCCTCTAGTCCAACTCATGTCACGAACTCAGCTGAGACCAGTAAACTTTTCAAAATAAATTTGAATTCCCAGTTATCAATCGAAAAGACCACGTAATATTTCATCCCTTAAGGAAAACGAACAGGCACCATTAACTTAACATCATTTCTTGTAAACACTTATACTTTAAACCAAAATTCCAAACAGAGCTATCCCCATTCTATTCATATAAAAACAGAAAGTGCTGGAAAAACACAGCAGGTCTGGCAGCATCTGCGGAGAGACAGAGAGAGAGTTAATGCTTTAAGGCCGTATGGCTCTTCTTCAGAGCTAAAGAGCAGTAGAAATGTGATGGATTTTGTACTAAAACAAAAACAGAATTACCTGGAAAAACTCAGCAAGTCTGGCAGCATCGGCGGAGAAGAAAAGAGTTGACGTTTCGAGTCCTCATGAACCTTCAACAGAACTAGGTGAATCCAAAGAGAGGGGTGAAATATAAGCTGGTTTAAGGTGGGGTGGGGTGGGTGGTTGGGTGGAGGGAGAGAAGTGGGGGGTTGGTGTGGTTGTAGGGACAAGCAAGCAGTGATAGGAGCAGATCATCAAAAATGTCACAGACAAAAGAACAAAAGAACACAGAGGTGTTGAAGTTGGTGATATTATCTAAACGAATGTGCTAATTAAGAATGGATGGTAGGGCACTCAAGGTATAACTCTAGTGGGGGTGGGGGGAGCATAAAAGATTTAAAAATAATGGAAATAGGTTGGAAAAGAAAAAAATCGATATAAATTATTGAAAAAAAAACAAAAGGAATGGGGAAGAAACAGAAAGGGGGTGGGGATGGAGGAGGGAGTTCAAGACCTAAAGTTGTTGAATTCAATATTCAGTCCGGAAGGCTGTAAAGTCCCTAGTCGGAAGATGAGGTGCTGTTCCTCTAGTTTGCGTTGGGCATCACTGGAACCATGCAGCAGGCCAAGGACAGACATGTGGGCAAGAGAGCAGGGTGGAGTATTAAAATGGCAAGCGACAGGGAGGTTTGGGTCATTCTTGCGGACAGACTGCAGGTGTTCTGCAGAGTGGTCGCGCAGTTTACATTTGGTCTCTCCAATGTAGAGGAGACCACATTGGGAACAACGAATGCAGTAGATTAAGTTGGGGGAAATGCAAGTGAAATGCTGCTTCACTTGAAAGGAGTGTTTGGGCCCTTGGACAGTGAGGAGAGAGGAAATGAAGGGGCAGGTGTTGTATCTTTTGTGTGGGCATGGGAAGGTGCCATAGGTTGGGGTTGAGGTATTGGGGGTGATGGAGGAGTGGACCAGGGTGTCCCGGAGGGAACGATCCCTACGGAATGCTGACGGGGGGTGGGGGTGGGGGGGGGGGTGGTAAAGGGAAGATGTGTTTGGTGATGACATCATGCTGGATTTGGCGGATTTTGTACTATTTAGGAGGGGGTGGCGCAGATGAAGCAAGATAGAAGGTCAGGTCAGGAGAAATTTGACAAAGATGACATGGACACAGGGCAAAGGGAATATTAATGATAGTCTTAATGACTAAAGAAGGTGCTGCTAGTGGCATAAAGATAAAATAGCAGAATGTGTTTATAGCAGCACAAGGGTCAATGGTCTGTGAAAGCAAAACATAAAAACAAGTGACAGATGGTCTTGTGTGTGTGTGTGTGTCTGTGGTGGGGGGAGGTGACAGGGATTGGGGAAAAAGGAGGGAAAAATAAATTTAAAAATTATATATAAGAATAAATAAATGAAAAATTTAAAAATTGGGTAAAAATGGAGAGAGTTCATGGTCTGAAATTGTTGAACTCAATGTTAAGTCTAGAAGGCTGTAAAGTGCCTAAATTGGAAGATGAGGTGCTGTTCCACCAATTTGCGTTGGGCTTTGCTGGAACGTTGCAGCAGGCCAAGGATGGACATGTGGACATGACAGCAGGATGGTGTGCTCAAATAGCAAGCAACAGGAAGTTCTGGGTCATGCTTGCGGACTGACCGAAGGTGTTCTTCAAAGCGGTCGCTCAGTCTGCGTTTAGGCTGCTCAATGTAAAGGAGACCACATTGGGAGCAGCGAACACAGTGGACCAAATTGAAGGAGGTGCAAGTGAAGTGTTGCTTCATGTGAAGGGAGTGTTTGGATCCTTGGACAGGGAGGAGGGAGGAAGGTGCAGGTGTTGCACCTTCTGTGATTGCATGGGAAGGTACCGTAAGAGGGAAAAAATGAGGAATTTGAGGTGGTGGAGGATGTCATGGAGGGAACAAACCCTGTGGAATACTTCAAATGTTCCCCTGGAATACCTGCAGGCAATTCGTGTCCTCAAGAGATATTCAGAGAGGCCACTATAATCAGAGGTGTGAATACCTCTCACCACTATGCAAGCAAAACAATAAGACTTCTCCTTTGATCTCTAACTCCGGGCCTATTTGATAAGCTCTCCGCACCAAGCTTTTTTCCATCTATTCCACATTTTAAAATGACCATTTCCAAACTAAAAAAATCTGTTTTTTTTTTAAATTGTTTCATGCTGGACCAGCATCTATTGCCCATTGCTAAATGCTCTTGTTCATTGGAGTCAACCACATTGCTGTGGGTCTGGAGTCACATGTTGGCCAGGCCAGGTAAGAACAGCAGATTCCCTTCCCTAAAGGACATTAGTTTTTACAATAATCATTTTGTGGGTCATCACATTTCTAATTTCAGATTATCATTGAATTCAAATTTCACCATCTGCCAGGAAACATCTCAAAACAAAATCAAAGCTTACACTTCCAAATTGGAGGAACAGGAGGAGGCTATTCAGCTCCTCTAGCCTGTTCTGCTTTTGAATGAGCCATGGCTGATCTGCATCTTAACTCCATCCACTTGCCTTGGCTTCAGAAACTTTTCTCCAGTTATCCCATTTAATTCGTACAGTATTAGTGCATCCCCTCACAACAAGGTCAGAGATTTAGGTAAAAGACGATGAATTGGAACTGCTAACCATCAGGAATAGAGAGATGGCAAAAAACCTGATCCATCAAAGCTAAGTTGGCAGTCAACTCTTTCCCATTCTACCAATAAAAAGCATCACCTTCTGTTGTGCCAAGTTCTGTTGGAAAGGATAAATCAAAGCAGTCAAGGTGCAGAACAGTGCCAAGGAACAGATACAATAAAGCCACTCACTGTGCAAATATGGCTGTAAAAGCAAAACAACTGAATTGACAATAATGTAGAGTTGTGAGAACTGTAATCAGGTAAAGCCTAAGAGATAGTACCATGGGATGTAAATGTAAATTTATGAAATGCAGATTTAAAATTGACATTCGGAAGATCGCGTTGCCTACAAAGAAAAAACAATGATTGCAGTTCAGAAGTAATTCATTGGCTGTAAAATGCTTTGGAATCCCCTGAGGATGTCACCAGCGTGGTTCGGCATCAACACAAATTCTTCACTTCCTCTTTCAGCAAACCTGAAATCGTGCCGCGCACAGATTAGCATATGAAAAATTAACATGTTATTTGGTGCTACCTTTAAGCTGTGGACTTCCCTCCCTAGTGCTCTCTACCTCTCTCTCTCTCTCTCTCTCTTCCCTTAGGACACCCCTTTCCACATACCTCTTTAATCTATCTTTTGGTCACTTTTCCTAATATCTCCATATATGGCTCAGTGTCAAATTTTGTCTGAGAACGTCCCTCTGAAATGCCTTTTGGATGTTTTACTAATTTCAAGGTGCTATATGAATTTTATTTAAAATATCCAGGTCAAAATCTGTCTCATTTTGGGATTTTGGTGGGATTCTTTCACAAAGAATTTGGAATAGAGTGTTACTTTTCAATGACTGCGGAAAGCAAAGTACATTCATGCAAGTTTAAAATGATAGTAATGGGTCAATAGGTAGTTAAAAAGCTAATAAACTACATTTCCATGTTGTTTCCCTATAGGCGATAGAATCAGATTGGACATAATCAACAGAAGCAAAAGAAGGCCATTCAGCCCCTTGAGCCTGCTCCATCATTCAATTACATCATGATTGATCTGTTTGTGTTCATAACTCCACTTTCCTGCCTGTCTCCCCCATAAACATTGTACGTCCAAAATCAAAGTCTAATTGTTTTTCTTGTCTGGACTTACAATAAATGCCTTACCACATTGGATTGGGGAGTCTTTGGTTTTTTATTGTTATGATCACAAGATGATAAGAACAGAGACAGAGAGATACAGACAGTCAGACAGGTTGTGAACACAGTGAATTGCAAAGGAAAGCTTTAGCCAGGTACTGAAGGTGCGTAGTTAAAAGTTATTTTGTTCAAATCAAGTAAAACAACTCACTGAAATGAGGGAACGTAATGGCCCAGGAATGCTGGAGTGGGACATATTTCATCGTTCAGCTTAAAATAATTTTACTCCAATAATTGCGAGCTGATAACTGGGTGGTGTTGACAACTGAAACTTTGGTGAATGATGGGACCAACAGTCAATATCTTTAACCAATGAGGTTTCATAATTGCGAAAGAAAGAATAAGGAATAGCGGAGACGGAAATAGGATAAATTAGAATCAAATTCGATACAGAATGAGGAATAAAGAGTGGTAAAGAAAGTTTTGTGTTTTCATGAGATGTGGGCATCACTGGCAAAACCAGCATTTAATTCCCATTCTTAATGCCCTTGCGAACATACGAACATAAGAAATGGGAGCATGGCTGATCCGTTTGTTTTTCAAATTCCATATGGCCATCTACCCCTGATAACCTTTGATTCCCTTGCCTAACAAGAATATATCTACCTCCATCCTAAAATATTGAACGACCCACCCCCTCTCACTTTTGAGGCAGGGAGTTCCAAAGACACACAACCCTCTTGAGAGAAAACATTTCTTCTCATCTCTGTCCTAAAAGGGCGGCCCCTAATTTTAAAACAGTGCCCTCTATTTCTGGATTCACCCCCATGATTTCTGCATCCACCTTGTCAAGACCATTCAGGATATTGTATACTTCAATCAAATCACCCCTCACTCTTCTAAACTCCAGTGGAAACAAGGCCAGCCTGTCCTACCTTTCCTCACAAGACAACCCACTCATTCTGCCCATTCCAGGTATCAACCAAGTACACCTCGTCTGAACTGCTTCCAATGCTTTTGCACCCTTCCTTAAAGAAGGAGAACAAAACTGCACCCAGTATTCACCAATGCCCAGTATAAGTGAAGCAAAACATCCTTACTTTTATGTTCAATTTCTCTTGTAATAAAGGATAGCATTTCGAACATAGGAACTTAAGAAATAGGAACAGGAGTGGGCCATTCGGCCCCTCAAGCCTGCCCCACCATTCAATAAGATCATAGTTGATCTGCCCCAGACCTCAACTCCTCTTTCGTGCCAACTTCCCATGGCCCTCAACTCCCTGATATTTCAAAAATCTATCTACCTCCTCGTCAAATAATTTCAGTGATCTACCCCCCACAACTCCCAGGGGTAGAGAATTCTAGACATTCACTACCCTCAGAAGAAATTCCTTTGCATCCCATTTTTAAATGAGTGTCCCCTTATTCTGTAACAATGGCCCCCAGTTCGAGATTCCTCCACTAGTGGACACATCTTCCATATACCTACCCTGTCAAGCCCCCTCAGAATCTTGTACATTTCAATAAGATCACCCCTAGTTTGTATCCTTTTTTAAAAAAAAATTCATTTCACATTTCCATCTACCCCGATAACCTTTCATTCCCTTGCTTAATAAGGATATATCTACCTACATCCTAAAATATTGAATGACCCCACGCCCTCTGGCCTCGCTGGCTGGGTCAGCATTTATAGTTGCCCGTGAGAAGGTGGTGGTGAGCTGCCTTCTTGAACCGCTGCAGTCATGTGGTGTAGGTACACCCACAGTGTGTTAGGGAGGGAGTTCTAAGATTTTGACCCAGCATTTATGCATACTCTGTTTACTGCCAGGCAGCCAAGTTGAAGGATGAAATATGTCCCACTCCAGCATTCCTGCGCCATTACGTTCCCTCATTTCAGTGAGTAGTTTTATCTATTTTGAACAAAATAACTTTCAACTACATGCCTTGAGTACCTGGCCAGAGTTTTCCTTTGCAGTTCACTATATTCATAACCTGTCTGATTGTCTGTATCTCTCTTCCTGTACCTGCATACTAACTTTGTGACTCACACACTAGAGCACCTAGATCCCTCTGCACCTCTGAATTCTGCAGCCGTTCTCCATTTAAGTACTCTTTTTTATTCTTCCTGCTAAAGCAAACAGCTTCACATTTTCTTACATTATACTCCACCTGCCAGATTTTTCCCCACTCACTCAATCGATCTATATCCATCTGTAACCTCCTTATGTCCTCATCACATCATACTTTTCTACCTATCTTTGTGTCATCTGCAAATTTAGCTACCATGCCTTCAAACCCCTTATCCAAGTCATTGATATAAATTGTAGAAAGTAGAGGCCTCAGCACAGACACCTGTGGGATTCCCCTCATCACATCCAAAAATGACCCATTTATGCATACTCCAGCTGGCTGGGAGAAAACAATCTTCTATCCATGCTAATACGTTACCCCCTACACCATGAACATTTATTTTCTGCAATAACCTTTTGATGTGGCACCTTATCAAATGCTTTCTGGAAATCAAAGTACAGTGTGTTTACAGGCTCCCTGTTACTCCTTCAAAGAACTCCAATAAATTAGTCAAGCAAGATTTCCTTTTCACAAAACCATGCTGACTCTTCCTGATTGCCTTGAGTTTTTCCAAGTGCCCAGCTATAATCTCCTTAATGATCGATTCCAACACATTCCCTGTGACAGATGTCAAGGTAACTGGCCAACAGTTTCCCCTATTCTGCTCCCCTCCCTTCTTGAATAGGGGGGGTTATATTTGCTACTTTCCAGTCTGATGGAACCTTTCCAGAATCTAGCGAATTTTGGAAAATTAACACCAATGTATCCGCTACCTCATCAGCCACAACTGTTAAGATCCCAGGATGAAGTCCACTTGGACCCAACGACTTGTCAGCCTACAGCTCCATCAATTTGCACAGTATCTCTTCCCTAATGATTGCAATTTAACCTAGTTCCCCTCTTCCTTCCATTCCCTAATTTACAGACATTATTGGAATGTTTTTTGTATCCTCTATAGTGAAGATTGTAGCAAATAACTTATTTATTTCATCCCACCATTTCCTTATTACCTACTATTAACGCCCCACTGTCACTCTCTAGAGGACCAACACTCACTTTAGTTACGCTTTTCCTTTTTAGATACCTGCGGAAACTCTTGCAATCCGTTTTTACATTTCTAGCTAGCTTCCTCTCACACTCTAATTTCTTTCCCCTGATTCACCTTTTAGTCATTCACTGCCATTCTTTATATTCTGACCAATCCTCTGACCTACCACTCACCTTTGCACAGTTATATGCTTTTTCCTTAAGCTTGACACTTTCGTCAACTTCTTTAGTAAACCACAGATGGTAGGTCCACCCCTTAGAATTTTTCTTTAGTAGGAATATACTTATTCTGAGTATTCTAAAATATCCCCTTAAATGCCTGCCACTGCTTCTCCATTGATCTATCCCCTAGCCTTGTATCCGAGTTCACTCCAGCTAGCCCTGCTTTCATGCCCACATAGTTGACCTTATTTAAGTTTAACATACTGGTCTCAGGCCCACTCTTCTCCCTTTCAAACTGGATGTAAAATTCAATCATATTGTGGTTGCTGCTACCTAGCGGTGCCTGCACTCTGAGGTCATTAACTAATCCTGTCACATTGCAGAATACCAAGTCTAATATAAGTTGCTCCCTGGTTGGTTCCAGAATGTGCCGTTCTAAAAATGGTGACGACTTTCTTGAATTGTTGCAATCCATGTGGTGTCGATGCACCAACGGTGCTGTTAGGAAAGGGTTACAAGAACATTACTCATCATTAAAAGGCTCCTTGTGTGATAAAATGTCAGGCCTAACTTTCTGCTGTGTGCTTAATTTATACTAACTGCACATCCTGAACAGCAATTTCCTGAAACTCCTGCGGAAAAGTTTGAGCATGAGCACTGGTTTCCATCAGGCTAATTGTGGAGCAGCTCAAATCATACAGCAATTCACAGTTCAATCTCTTCCTTGCCACTTGCTGAGTTATTTACACACTAATAACTGTGAGCACCATTAAAAGCACCATCATTTACCCAGCAAATTCAGGCCCAATTTGTTGATTACCTTTTATTATCACACATTACTGATTGAACCCAGTGGGTCTGGTCATGCTTGTTGGCCTGTATGGTCACTTTCTGTGCAATAAAATAAGTTAATGACATGTATCAAGCTTCAACAGCTGTTTCTTCAGCCCACCATTGAAAGGCTTGAAGCACACGAGCAACATGCACCACTGTACAACAACAGGTTTTTTGTTCTTTATTCTTTCATGGGATGTGGGACTCGCTGGCAAGGCCAGCATTTGTTGCCCATCCCTAATTGCCCTTGAACTGAGTGGCTTGCAAGGCCATTCCAGAGGGCAATTAAGAATCAAGCACATTGCTGAGGGGCTGGAGTGACAGGTAGGCCAGATGAGGCAAGGATTTCCTTGCCTTATAGGACATTTGTGAACCATTCGATGGGTTTTTATGACGATCAATAATGGTTTCATGGTCACCATTACTGAGGCTAGCTTTCAATTCCAGATTTAAATTAATTGAATTGAATCCCTGGTGGGATTTTGTTATAGACTTTATTTTCCAAACTGGTTTCTCATAAGAAACAGTGAACTTTATTTACTGGGCTTCAGCAGCAGTTACATGCTTCCATCAAGATCCACAACTAGACACAACACTCTGCCCCTAAGGTTCCCCATGCTTAGGGCTGATTCATTCATGCTGTCATGTGATACTACACAGTAGAATAAACAATTTAAACTATAGTCACTACATTCCTTAAAGCTACATTTACTACAGATTTGAACCCATGTCACCTGGGTCTCTGGATTCTAGCCCAGTGACATTACATGTAGGGTGAAGGTGGTATAGTGGCAGTCGTTTCTATATACTGCCTTTAGTATCGTAAGATGACTCAAGGCCCTTCATAAGGTCATCAAAAAAAGATTGCCGCCAAGCCACATAAACAGATATTAGATGCAACAAAAAACACTTGGCCAAAGAGGTAAATTTCATGGAGATCTTAAAGGAGGAAAGAGACAAAGGTTTGAAAAGGGAATTCCAAAACAGAAAAAAAAGAATGGCGGAGCAGACATTTGAAGGCACAGAAACCAATAAAGGAGAACTGAAAATTGGGGATGGACAAGGAGTCAGAATTGGGGGAGCACACCGATCCTGGAGGATTGCAGGACTGAAGGATGTTGCAGAGATAGGGAGGGGCGAGGAATTAGAACACAAGGGTGAAAATTTAAAATTGAGGTATTACCAGATTGTGAGCAAATGAAAGAAAACAAAATGTATTTTTATAGTCCCTTTCACAACCTCAGCATATCCCAAAACACTTTACGGCCAATGAAGTAATTTGAAGTGTTGTGATATAAGAAGCATAGCAACCAATTTGCATACAGCAATATCCATGAACAATGTGATAATGAACAGGTCATCGACTTTTAGTGAAGTTGTTTGAGAGATAGATCTTGGCCACGACATGCTCACTTGCTCTTCTTGAAATATGAACATACGAGACAAAGTCCCGCCTTCACATTGAGGATACCCTTCATAGTGTTGTGTGGCATTACCATCGTGCTAAATGGGATAGATCACAACTCAAAGCTGGGTGTCCATGAGGCTTTGTGCATCAGCAGCAGGGTTGTACTCAACAACAATCTGTAACCTTATGGCCCGGCATATCCCCCAATCTACCATTACCATCAAGCCAGGGGATCAACCCTGCTTCAATGAAGAGTGCAGGAGGACATGCCAGGAGGAGCACCAGGCATATCTAAAAATGAGGTGTCAACCTGGTGAAGCTACACACAGGACCTGTTGCCAAACAGCATAAGCAGCAAGTGATACACGGAGCTAGGTGATGCCACAACCAACAGATCAAATCTAAATTTTGCAGTCCTGCCACATCCAGTTGTGAATAGTGGTGGACAATTAAACAACTCACTGGAGGAAGAGGCTCCACACATATCCCTATCCTTAATGATTGGAGAGCCCAGCACATCAGTGCAAAAGATAGGCTGAAGTATTTGCAACAAACTTCAACCAGAGGTGTCGAGTGGATGATCCATCTCTGCCTCCTCCAGAGATCCCCAGCATCACAGATGCCGGTCTTCAGCCAAGTCGATTCACTCCATATGATATCAAGAAACGGCTGAAGGCACTGGATACTGCAAAGGTTTTGGGCCCTGACAATATTCCAGCAATAGTACTGAAGATTTGTGCTCCAGAATTTGCTGCACCCCTAGCCAAGCTGTTCCAGTACAGCTACAACACTGGCATCTGCCAGGCTATGTGGAAAATTGCCCAGGTATGTCCTTTACACAAATAGCAAAGCAATTCCAACCCAAGGCAAATTACCACCCCATCAGTCTACTCTCCATCATCAATGAAGTGATGGAAGTGGTCATCAACTGTGTTGTCATGAGGCACTTGCTTAGCAATAACCTGCTCACTGATGCTCAGTTTGGGTTCAGCTCCTGATCCCATTGCAGCCTTGGTTCAAACATAGACAAAAGGGCTGAACTCCCGAGGTGAGGTGAGAGTGACTGCCCTTGACATCGAGGCAGCATTTGACTGAGTGTGACATTAAGGAGCCCTAGCAAAACTGGAGTCAATGGGAATCAAGGGGAAAACTCTCCGCTGGTTGGAGTCATACCTAGCACAAAGGAAGATGGTTGTGGTTGTTGGAGGTCAGTCATCTCAGCTCCAGGACACCACTGCAGGAGTTCCTCAGGGTAATACCTTCAGACCAACCATCTTCAGCTGCTTTATCAATGACCTTCCTTCTATCATAATGTCAGAAGTGGGGATGTTTGCTGATGATTGCACAATGTTCAGCACCAGTTGTGACTCCTCAGATACTGAAGCAGTCCATGTCCAAATGCAGCAAGATCTGGACAATATCCAGGCTTTGGCTGATAAGTGGCAAGTAACATTCACACCACACAAGTGTCAGGCAATGACCATCACCAACAAAAGAGAATCCAACCATTGCCCCTTGATGTTCAATGGCATTACCATCATTGAATCAACATTCTGGGGGTTACCATTGACCAGAAACTGAACTGGACCAGCCATATAAATACTGCGGCTACAAGAGCATGTCAGAGGCTAGGAATCGTGCGATGAGTGACTCACCTCCTGACTCCCCAGAGCCTGTCTACTATCTGCAAGGCACAAGTCAGGAGCGTTAAAGAATAGCAGCTCACTTGATTGGCATCACATCCAAAAACATTCACTCCCTCCACCTCCGACACACAGTAGCAGCAGTGTGTACCATCTACAAAATGCACTGCAGGAATTCACCAAGGGTCCTTCAACAGCACCTTCCAAAATCATGACCACGACCATCCAAAAGGACAAGTGCAGCAGAGAGATGGGAACACCACCACCTAGAAGTTGCCCTCCACTTGCCATCCTGACTTGGAAATTTATCACCGTTCCTTCACTGTTACTGGGTCAAAAACCTGGAAGTCCTTTTCTAACAGCACTGAGGGTGTATCTACACCACATGGCCTGCAGCGGTTCAAAAAGGCAGCTCACCACCACCTTCACAAGAGCAACTAGGGAAGGACAATAAATGTTGGCCCAGCCAGCAAAGCCCACATCCCAAGAACGAATTTTAAAAAGATTAGGAGGAGTAAGCCACTCGGCCCTTCCAGCCTGCTCTGCCATTCAGTAAGATCATGGCTGATCTGATTGTAACCTCAGCCCCACATTCCTGCCTACCCTTGATAACCTTTCACCCACTTGTTAATCAAGGATCTATCTAGCTCTGCCTTAAAATATATTCAAAGACTCTGCTTCCACCGCCTTTTGAGGAATAGAGTTCCAAAGACTCACAATCGCCTGAGAGAAAAAAAAGTTCTCCTCATCTGGTTTAATAGGGTGACTCCTTATTTTTTAAGTGACCTCTAGTTCTAGATTCTCCCCACATCCACCCTGTCAAGACCTGTCAGGACCTTCAAGGTTTCATTTAAGTCACCTCTTACTATAAATTCCAGTGGATACAAGCCTAATCTGTCCAGCCTTTCCTCATAAAACAACCCCGCCCATTCCTGGTAATAATCTGGTAAAGCTTCTCTGAAATGCTTCTAACACATTTGCATCTTTCTTTAAATAAGGAGAAGAGTATTGCACACAATACTTCAGATGTGATCTCAACAATGCCCTGTATAACGGAAACATAACCTCCCTACTTCACTTCTCCTCATAATAAACGATAATATTCTATTAGCTTTCCTAATTACCTGCTGTACCTGCATAATAACCTTTTGTGATTCATGCAGTAGGACACCCAGATCCCTCTGTATCTCAGTGCTCTGCAATCTCTCACCATTTAGATGACAAGCTTCTTTTTTATTTTTCTGTAGTAGAAGGAGAACCACTTTCTATGGGATAAGAAAGAAAGATAGAAAGATAGAAAGATAGAAAGGGAACCCCCCCCACCCCCCCACATCCCCTCTCACAAAACCACCATACAGGGGGTACAGTAGCCAGATTCAACCAGTTAGCTAATTAACCACTCAGATTCTACAGCTGAGAGTGAGCTTACCCTGTCTAAACTGCAAGAAAGAAATAACTTAGCCGGATTACACAGTACTTTGCAATTACTGCTAATTACAGAGTAGATTAGATTGCAAGATCAAAACTTAAGAACAAAATTAACACTTAAATCTCCCCTCTCACCAAGCTTCAAGTCTTCACTCAATTAGCCAGCTGCACTCCGTTTGCCAAATAGTACCATGGGATCTTTTACATCCACTTGAGAGAGAAGGCAGGCTCTCATTTTAAGACAGCACTTACTCACAGTGCAATTCTCCTTCAGTACTACACTAGAGGCTTAGTCTAGATTTTCGTGCTCAAGTCTATGTAGAAAGTCTTGAACCCACAACCTTCTGAATCACTGGGCCTTGTCAAGCAGTTTCTTCTTCACTCTTCAGATGAGTCAGAAGGTTGTGGGTAGAATCAGACAAACTGGGCACAAGAGTCCATTTGGCCCATCATGTCCAGACCAGCTTTCTTCAAGAGCGTTCCAGTTACTTCGACTCCCCAGCTCTTCCCCGTATTCCTGCAATTTTTTTCTCCTTTATTCAATTGCCCTTTGAAGGCTGCGATTGAAGTTACTTCCTATGCCCTAACAGGCAGTGTGTTCCAAATCCTAAACAAAAACAGAATTACCTGGAAAAACTCAGCAGGTCTGGCAGCATCGGCGGAGAAGAAAAGAGTTGACGTTTCGAGTCCTCGTGACCCTTCGACAGAACTTGCGTTCGAGTCCAAGAAAGTGTGTTCCAAATCCTAACCACTCGAACCAGAGGAGAATGAAGGATGTTAGCTCTGTTACTTAGCGCACACTTTCCAGGATGCTTTTTCAGTGCAGTACTGAGGGGTTGCTAAATTGAGGGGTTTCAGTTATGTGGATAAATTGGTGAAATTGGTGTTATTTTCCTTAGAGAAGGTTAAGAAGGGGCGTTCAAAATCATGAGCAGTCTCCACTGAGCAGGCAGGGAGACTGCGTTTCAAACTGCGCAAGGATTGTGAGCCAGAGGGCTCCAATTTAAGGTTATTAGTAAAAGAACTGGTGGCGGCTTGAGGAGAAACATTGTTACACACCAAGTGGTTAGGATTTGGAATGCACTGCTTAGGGATTGTGGTGGAAGCAGATTAAATAGCAGCCTTCAAAGGAGAACTGGTCAAGCAGTTGAAGTGAAAAACAAAATGCAGGGCTAAGGGGACGAGGCAGGGCTGTGAGACTAGCTGAGCTGCTCTTGTAAAGAGGTGACAGAGACATGACAGAATGCACAGCCTCCTTTTGTGCTGCCACCATTCCATAATTCCAGGATTGATTGTCTTCCTATTGAACGAGATGTTAAATAGAGGTCTTTCTTGCCTGTTTCAATGATTTCGGTGAGTATTGATGGTCCCACAGTAACATTTGAATAAGAGCAGACAATTTTTCAGCTCCACTGTCTGCTATTGTGCCCTCACTCGACACCATCAGAAACACATTAAGTGGTTATTTTCCTCATGAATGTTTATGGGATGGTGTTGGTGCAGGACTGGTTGCTCCGTTTACAATTCAAAATGTAATTCACTGGTAAATGCACGTTGAGTTAGGAAGAGCACTTCCACGCAAGTATCATAAAGGAAAGGAAACCAATTTAAAACTCCCAAATACATTTCTTGCTAAAATATTTGGATGATAGAAAATATATTCATTACAATGACAACTTGCATTTATAAGGCACTTTTAACATAGTAAAACATTCCAATGTGTTTCACAAGAGTAACTATCAAAAAATTTGACTGAGCCACATAAGGAGATAGTAAGATTGGGGATCATAGACTTGGCCAAATAGTAGGTTTTGAGGAGCATCTTAAATAATGTGAATGAGGTGGAGAGGCAGAGAGATTTAGGAAGGGAATTCCAGAGCTGAGAGTTAATTGTATAATAATTGCATGTTTAATTGTATGCAGGCAGTGAATATTAACTGGGGATTCACTCTTTCTCCTATATATAGGAACAGACTGAAACTGCAGTGATTGGAGCTGAAGAGGTGCATGTTTGTCATCTGCAACTTTGTAAATAAAAGTTGATAAATGTATGTAAAGATTGGCTCCGGTTCTATCCTCCTCCACCTGGTTTCATGAAATAAAACACTTAGGGCTTAAATGAGTACATGAACACGAGTACTTCAGTAATGAGGCAAAGGGACTCAATGTTACACAAGAGGCCAGAATTAACAGCAATGCATTAAGTAGACATCTTACAATAATTGGATTGGGTCTGAACTAAATAACTTGGTGGGGAGTATAGCTAGGAACTGCAGACTCCATCTAGCAGATGCAAATTTCAAAGCTGTAGTATGAATGTACCAATTATATAAAATCGAGTATTCCAACTGTCTTGGCTTTGCATTGTCAGGTTCTATAAGTAACACTGTCCTGTTGCATATTGTGTTATGGCATAGCCGATGGTTAATACTGAGTTGTTCAAACCCCAAAGGGGAAACTTGAAACAACTAGAGATGGGCGATAAATGGTGGCCCAGCCAGCGAAGCCCATATCCTGTGAATGAATAAAAATTTAAACATATTTTTTTTCCCCTTTGAATGAAAATTCCCATTGTTTCACTCCGACCGCCGCCCGCGATAGAGGCCGGAAGGCGATTTCAGGCTGGCGGGTCAGTTATAGCCCGCCCAGCGTGAAACGCGAGCGGCAGCACTCAGCGACCCCTGCGCGGGTGGGGAGGTGGTGGGAGTCCGAGCGGGTGCGCGCTTCGTAGTCATCCTGAAGGCCCAGAGCTGCCTCGGAGGGGGAGGGTGAAGACATAAATAAACAACGAAATAAGAAAATAAAAAAATGTCATGAAACATGTACTCCCACGTGACTCTGTAACATGAGCAGGGACATGTCATTAATGAGGAAACCTCATCCTGCCCGTGGATGAGGTTTACTAAAAAGTGCAAAGGCCGCTTGGCCTTTTTGCCTGCCCACCAACCATAACAATTCAACTTAATTGATACTTTAATGGCCTTAACAGGCCTTTCAATTGTCGGCGGGCGCGCTGCTGACTCCAGCACCTGTCTGCCAACCGAAATATCATGCGACTGTGCATAGGCATCGGGACACTCGCTCCACATCAACACGTGTCATTTTATACTCGAGTGGGTCAGGCGCGGGCCCGCCCGAGTTAAAGATGTTGCTCTATGTCTTTGGACTGTATGGACTGGGCAGAGAGAGGGGGAAGGGTGGGGGGCAGAGCAAGGGGGGGGGGTGGTGCGGAGAGAGGGGGAGGGGGGACAGATTGAGGGTGGGGGGGGCGGAACGAGGGGGAGTGCGGAGCGAGGGGGGGGGGTGGACCGAGGGGGTGGGGGGGGGCGGAGGGAGGGGGAGGGGTGAGGAGGGGATGGGAGAGGAGCGAGGGGGAGGAGTGAGCGAGGAGGGGAAAGGGGCAGAGGGAGGGAGGGAGGGGATAGAGGGGGAGGAGCGAAGTGGGAGGGAGAGGAGCGAAGTGGGAGGGAGAGGAGTGAAGTGGGAGGGGGAGGAGTGAAGTGGGAGGGGGAGGAGTGAAGTGGGAGGGGGAGGAGCGAAGTGGGAGGGGGAGGAGCGAAGTGGGAGGGGGAGGAGCGAAGTGGGAGGGGGAGGAGCGAAGTGGGAGGGGGAGGAGCGAAGTGGGAGGGGGAGGAGCGAAGTGGGAGGGGGAGGAACGAAGTGGGAGGGGGAGGAGCGAAGTGGGAGGGGGAGGAGCGAAGTGGGAGGGGGAGGAGCGAAGTGGGAGGGGGAGGAGCGAAGTGGGAGGGGGAGGAGCGAAGTGGGAGGGGGAGGAGCGAAGTGGGAGGGGGAGGAGTGAAGTGGGAGGGGGAGGAGCGAAGTGGGAGGGGGAGGAGCGAAGTGGGAGGGGGAGGAGTGAAGTGGGAGGGGGAGGAGCGAAGTGGGAGGGGGAGGAGCGAAGTGGGAGGGAGAGGAGTGAAGTGGGAGGGGGAGGAGTGAAGTGGGAGGGGGAGGAGTGAAGTGGGAGGGGGAGGAGCGAAGTGGGAGGGAGAGGAGTGAAGTGGGAGGGAGAGGAGTGAAGTGGGAGGGGGAGGAGCGAGCGAAGTGGGAGGGAGAGGAGCGAAGTGGGAGGGGGAGGAGCGAAGTGGGAGGGAGAGGAGTGAAGTGGGAGGGGGAGGAGTGAAGTGGGAGGGGGAGGAGTGAAGTGGGAGGGGGAGGAACGAAGTGGGAGGGGGAGGAGCGAAGTGGGAGGGAGAGGAGTGAAGTGGGAGGGGGAGGAGTGAAGTGGGAGGGGGAGGAGTGAAGTGGGAGGGGGAGGAGTGAAGTGGGAGGGGGAGGAACGAAGTGGGAGGGGGAGGAGCGAAGTGGGAGGGGGAGGAGCGAAGTGGGAGGGAGAGGAGCGAAGTGGGAGGGGGAGGAGCGAAGTGGGAGGGGGAGGAGCGAAGTGGGAGGGGGAGGAGCGAAGTGGGAGGGGGAGGAGCGAAGTGGGAGGGGGAGGAGTGAAGTGGGAGGGGGAGGAGCGAAGTGGGAGGGGGAGGAGCGAAGTGGGAGGGGGAGGAACGAAGTGGGAGGGGGAGGAGCGAAGTGGGAGGGGGAGGAGCGAAGTGGGAGGGGGAGGAGCGAAGTGGGAGGGGGAGGAGCGAAGTGGGAGGGGGAGGAGCGAAGTGGGAGGGGGAGGAGCGAGCGAAGTGGGAGGGGGAGGAGCGAAGTGGGAGGGGGAGGAGCGAAGTGGGAGGGGGAGGAGCGAGCGAAGTGGGAGGGAGAGGAGCGAAGTGGGAGGGGGAGGAGCGAAGTGGGAGGGGGAGGAGCGAAGTGGGAGGGAGAGGAGCGAAGTGGGAGGGAGAGGAGTGAAGTGGGAGGGAGAGGAGCGAAGTGGGAGGGGGAGGAGCGAAGTGGGAGGGGGAGGAGCGAAGTGGGAGGGGGAGGAGCGAAGTGGGAGGGGGAGGAGTGAGCGAGGGGGGAGGGGAGAGGAGTGAAGGGGCGGGGTGAGGGGGTTTGGTTACCATCTCTGTATGGGTCAGTGATCCGTTTTTCAGTTTTACTGCAGGTGTCCTCACGTTATTTCTATAAGTTACTGTGGCTGGAAGTTAAACAGCAGAGGTTTACCTCGCAGGCTCGTGTACTGCTCGGGTGGGTGTGTTCACTCAGCGGGAGAGTTTGGCAGCGAATCCCCCCTTCCCCGTGTTAACCTGATCCCTCAGCCTGGCTCCCGCTGGCTCTCCGAGACATCACGTCCGCCGGCCGGCTTTGTGTGGGAGGCACCAGGGTGAAGGTTTCACCCGGGACACTCAATTCCCTTGCACCAGCCCTTCCAGAGACTTGAACCCCCCAGAAAATCTAGGCTGATACTTCAATGCATTAGTGAAGGAACTGCCTTTCGGATGAGACCTCAACAGGGATGTCAAAGGTCCCAGGGTACCTTGAAAGAAGAGCAGGTGGAGTGACCTGCCTTATACTTAACCCCCCCCAGCCAAATTCATTTGAAAAAAAGAAACAGCTTCTCTGATCATTATCACAGCGCTGTATGTGGGATCTTGCTGTGCTCAATTTGCTTGCCATATTCCCTACATTGCAAGAAAGTGCTTGGTCACCTGTAAAACGCTTTGGCTTGTCCCGAGATAGTGAAATGTGTGACACAAATACATGTTTTCCTTTTCTTTCCCTCTTGCTCTGCTGTACAATCCACAGATTGAAAATGACCGGTAAGATGCCTCCATCAAAAAATCCAGCTGAAGGCCTCTTACTTAATGAAATGTGAGAGGCATCAATACACTGGTGATAATTCAGTGCAGTTGAAATGGTTCAGCAAACAGGGACACATCTCAATGATAGCGGTGTGAAAGCAAACAGTGTTAAAAGGGGCGATGTAATGATGATATTTGGCACCAAGTCTCGTGCTGACAGAACATTGCAAAGTGCAATAAAAAATGCCACCACTTAGAATTAATGAATTTGAATTGCAATGTGTGACAGTAAGGAAAGGATTTGCATTTGCATAGCGAACTTCACAACTGTAGGTCATCCCAAAAATGTTTTCAGGCCAATGCAACACAGTTGGAATGTAGGGAAACTTGTCTGCCCATTTACACAGCAATAAAGGAAGTGACCACATAATTAGCTTTAATCATATTTGTTGAGGGTTAAATGTTGGCTATGGCAGGAGGGGTAACTTCACTTCTCTTCTGCGAAATAGTTCCATGGGTCCTTTTACATCCAGGTCAGAGGACAGGCAGAACCTCCCAACAGTGCAGCACTCCCTCAGTACTGTACCCAGAGTGAAACCTGCATCCTCTCCTTGAGTCTTTGCTGACATGGAAGGAAGAGCTTGATCCACCAATCCTCAGCTGACATTATAACCAAGCGCTTTGATGCACACATGTAAGTTTTGATCATTCGCTATTATGATGAATGGATTTAATATTGTTGAACTAGGCAGAGGGTGGGATTTCCCTGTGCCCACTGGCGTTGGGCGTGTTCGGTGGTGGGATGGACAATATGGTGAGAAGACCAAAAATCGGATTCACAACGTTGTGAAACCAGTTTGCAATCATCCATTCAGCCCATCGATGGCCTGCGTTTCCCGCCAATCAGACGTCAGGAACTTGGTTTTAATACATCTGCAAGGCCAGCCCGCCGGAATCATCCCCCACCACCACCCCCCCCCCACCCCCCCATCCCTCTGCATCATCCACCCACATTGATGGGAAAACACATCGGTGCAGAACACGTCTTGACAAGTGTGACGTGCAGAAGCCGGGACTTACCGCCAGGGTCTCACTCGCATCGTGGACATTCGAGGAGCAGGAGATGCTGGAGCCCAACAGCAATGACGCACCAGAGGAACATCCATCTTAGTCTGGGTGGATTCTCACGGGCATGGCTCTGCTGCGAAGCAGCTCATGTTGAGGGTCTTCTCACGACGGAGGAGGGGCGGGGGTGGGGGTTGGGGTGTGGGCAAGGCAGGTCTGGCTGTGTTTGAGAGAGGAAGATGTCCCGGGGGTGGGAGAGGAAGACCTAGAATCGTCTGAGAGAGGGAGAGGCTTTGGTGTGGGATGAAGCTGGGAGGGGGGAACAAAGTTGTCGGGGGGGGGGAGGGGGACAAGGTTGCAAGGAGGGAATCAAAAATTTTGTGGGGGGGAGGCAGGGAGTATGGAGTATTGGGGGAGGAGGGGAGAAGACAGCCACAGGGATGTAGGGGTAAGGGAAGGAGATTGGAGGGAGGAAGGGTGGAGGAAGAAGTAAGCTTGGGGGTTTTGGGGGGGAGGGTTTCCAAGGGCAGAAGGGAGTCCAGTGAGGGAAGGCATTCCATGAAGGGAAGGGGTTCCAAGGGTGGGACTCAGAGGTAGACATGGACCCTGTGGGTGGGTCTGAGAATGTTGGGGAGGTTAATGTGGATGGGCGGGGGGGGGTGGATTTTTGGGAGGGAAGAGAATATGCACGTTCACCTGGACATCCTCGAAGGAAAAGGGATGTGGCTGGTTGGTCACGGAGGGGAGGTGGAAGGTGGTGCCGGGGTGGGGGTCAACAGTGATTGAGGAGAGGAAATGGGTGACTGGGGAAGGGGAAAGGACGAGGGAGTGAAATATTGTATCACGGCCATGCTATTTAAATCAAAAGTGATATATGAGAGTCTAGGTGGGCGAGATCAGGTGGTGTATGGGAGTGTGATCAGTGGGTGGTCGGAGATGCAGCACAGCTCAGATGGACAACTGAAAGTGAACCCCAGCAGGCAGCATTGAAAATTTTCAGGACATTGAGGTGGGTATGATACATGAAGGATCGTGAGGCACCGGAGAGTGCTTAGACAAGGCTCTGAAAGACCCTGCCACACACACACACACTTCTCCCTCCAGAATCACTCGTTGACCAGCTGCTCCCTCTGCGGTGACAGAGGGCGAGGTTGAGGGGCTCACTGGCAAAGGGATTCCAAGGGAAAGGACAGCCTGTGCGATTACTGAGTGGATTACCAGAGGTGTCCAGCTGCCACTCCTGCTCCCTTCGGGTTCTGGGGGGGCCCCTGGCCTAACACCTTGAGTGGAAGGAGCACCTGGAGGGGTGTCGAGGTGCCCCATTCCCCTCTCATGTCGCCACTGCAGGAACTCACCCATGGCTCCCTTGATGGAGTGCAGGTCTGCACACATCTCTGTGTTCTGCTGGACCAGGGTCTCCTTGGCATCTGCCATTCTCCCCATGGAGACCTCCTATTGTACACGTGGACACCACTTCATCAGAGAGCAGGCAGACACACTCCTCTGTCTTAGAGTCACTATGTTAAGGGCTTCCAATACCTCTGCGTCATGTTCCCCCACCTTCTGCTGACTCTCCAGGCTGAGTTGGAAGGTCAAGTCCAGAGGTACATTATATTACTCCGAAATCAGAGATGCCTCTTCCCCAACAGTCCTCCGAGTCCCAGGGTTCTTGGCAGAATCTGCCCCCTGCTGCTGCGGACAAGTATCTGTTTGATGACCACCAGATTGTGAACCTGAGCCTGCTCTAGATCTAGGTCCCACCGAGGCGTGTATCTTTGCGCTGCTGCAGGGTGTGGGTAAGCGCTGTGATGAACCTTCCAGGTTGCTTATTTCCAGCTCTTCAAAGGAGGAGGTGTCCCCTTGGTTGGGAGTGAGGACCTGACCTGAAGATGGAGCTGAGGGACTGGCTGGCTGAGGGTGTTGGTCGCTTGGCAGAGCTCCCTGTGAACCAGAGTAGAGATAATTAGTGCATGGCAGCAGAGTCAAAAGCAGGAGAGAGAGCACTCACAGTTGGGTTCAGAGAGGGATGATATGGTTCAGGAGCCTTACGAGGGTGTTCACCGCCGACCTCACTGTCACACCAGGCACGGTCCATGTCCTCACCAATCAGCACGATGGCACACTCCTCAAAGTGAGTGAGGGGCTTAATGTGGGCCACTCCATCCCTGGTCTGGGACCTCTCCCTGTTGATGTCAATAGGCTTCTCCTGCATGAAAACATATGGAGAGAGTGTGAGCAGGACACATGGCACTGGGTGGAATGTTTGTGTGGTGAGTGGAACCATGGACGGGATGAGAAAGTGAGCTCAAGAGGATATGACCCTGATGGAAATGTGACGATGTGTGTGAGTTAGTAGTGTTGTTCCTTGGGGTGTGAGATCCTTGTGGATGTGTGACAGGTTTGTGAGTGTGTGAGTTGAGAATGATGTGAACAGTGACTTACCATGGCAGAGTGAAGGAGATCATTCATCAGCATTCCGACACTGGGTGACTATCCTTCTTTGTAGCGCGTTGGCACTGACCACTGCTGCCACCGCCTCCCAAGCCTGATGGGTAATCTGTCCATCCTGCGGCCAGAGCGGTGATAGAGGATATCGCAGCGGGCCTCCACTGCATCCAGAAGGTGCTTGAGGGATGCGTCACTAAACCTTGGTGCTGCAGTCCTTTTATCTTTCAGGCCCCTGTGTTCCGTGCAGCAGTCCTGGGCTGGAAACACTGAGAGGTGTGCGCACGGCTGAACTTTAAATATGGCGCCCGGTGTGAGCAAGTGGCAAGGTGACGGCGTGGCTGGCGAATGAGAGCCTACCCGCCAAGGAAGCGGCCTGTTACCCAGGAATCCATAATTAAATGCGGCGGGATTGGGATGAGTGAGAAGTTGTGTTTCACGCCCACCACCGTACTTAGCGCAAACCCAGGACGATTCCACCCAGCGAGGCTTCACCTAAAAAAAAAAGGCAATTTTAATATTAACGACTAGTTGGTAAATGGGTGAATGCAGGATGACAACTATTTTTACACCTTACCCTAATAATCTTTTTTGAGAAGGTTTTGTTGCTAATTTTACATATTGCGATTACAACCCCTGGGTAACATTGCTGTTGTCGCATCATTCATTTGAATCCATTTGATAGTCCTGATCATGTTGTTTAAGATTCAGAATTTTAAATCCAATGGGCTTTAATAGTGTTGAGTCCAATTCTGGACACCATACTTTTGGAAGGGTGTTCCAGGCCTTGGAAAGGAGGAAGAGGAGATTCTGGAATGGTGTCAGAGATGAGGGATTTTCATTAAAGATCCTCACGAGACTGTTAGCTGAAGCTGAAACTCATGGGAATTGAGGTAAACCATTGGGCTGGTGAAGAAAATGATCGAGTGGAAGGAGACAGAGAACATGGATAACGGGCAGGTACTCCCACTGGGAGAATGTGACCGGTTCCAATTAGGGATCTGTGTTGGGGCCTTAATTCTTCATTGTATTTATGAATGATTAATGTCAGATAGGGAGTCACAATTCCAATTTACTCTGACACAAAGAGAGACAATTGTTAGCGGCATAAATAGAAGTATGTAGTTACAATGAGATATTAATAAACTAAAACAAAAACAGAATTACATGGAAAAACTCAGCAGGTCTGGCAGCATTGGCGGAGAAGAAAAGTGTTGACGTTTCGAGTCCTCATGACCCTTCAGCAGAACTAGGTGAATCCAAGGAGAGGGGTGAAATATAAGCTGGTTTAAGGTGGGGGCATTGTGTGGGGGGAGAGAGGTGGAGGGGGGTGGTGTGGTTGTAGGGACAAGCAAGCAGTGATAGGGGCAGATCATCAAAAGATGTCACAGACAAAAGAACACAGAAGTGTTGAAGTTGGTGATATTATCTAAATGAGTGTGCTAATTAAGAATGGATGGTAGGGCACTCAAGGTATAGCTCTAATGGGGGTGGGGGGGCATAAAAGATTTAAAAATAATGGAAAAAGTGGGAAAAGAAAAATCTATATAAATTATTGGAAAAAACAAAAGGAAGGGGGAAGAAACAGAAAGGGGCTGGGGAAGGAGGGGGGAGTTCAAGAATGAAGTTGTTGAATTCAATATTCAGTCCGGAAGGCTGTAAAGTGCCTAGTCGGAAGATGAGGTGTTGTTCCTCCAGTTTGCATTGGTCTTCACTGGAACAATGCAGCAAGCCAAGGACAGACATGTGGGCAAGAGAGCAGGGTGGAGTGTTAAAATGGCAAGCGACAGGGAGGTTTGAGTCATTCTTGCGGAAAGACCACAGGTGTTCTGCAAAGCAGTCGCCCAGTTTACGTTTGGTCTCTCCAATGTAGAGGAGACCACATTGGGAGCAGCGAATACAGTAGACTAAGTTGGGGGAAATGCAAGTGAAATGTTGCTTCACTTGAAAGGAGTGTTTGGGCCCTTGGACGGTGAGGAGAGAGGAAGTGAAGGGGCAGGTGTTGTATATTTTGCGTGGGCATGGGGTGGTGCCATAGGAGGGGGTTGAGGAGTAGGGGATGATGGAGGAGTGGACCAGGGTGTCCCGGAGGGAATGATCCCTACAGAATGCCGACAGTGGGGGTGAAGGGAAGATGTGTTTGGTGGTGGCATCATGCTGGAGTTGGCGGAAATGGCAGAGGATGATCCTTTGAATGCGGAGGCTGGTGGGGTGATAAGTGAGGACAAGGGGGACCCTATCATGTTTCTGGGAGGGAGGAGAAGGCGTGAGGGCGGATGCACGGGAGATGGGCCGGGCACGGTTGAGGGCCCTGTCAACAACCGTGGGTGGAAAACCTCGGTTAAGGAAGAAGGAGGACATGTCAGAGGAACTGTTTTTGAATGTAGCATCATCGGAACAGATGCGATGGAGGCGAAGGTATTGAGAGAACGGGATGAAGTCCTTACAGGAAGCGGGGTGTGAGGAGCTGTAGTCGAGGTAGCTGTGGGAGTCGGTAGGCTTGTAATGGATATTGGTGGACAGTCTATCACCAGAGATGGAGACAGAGAGTTCAAGGAAGGGAAGGGAAGTGTCAGAGATGGACCATGTAAATATGATGGTGGGGTGGAGACTGGAAGCAAAATTAATACATTTTTCCAAGTCCCGACGAGAGCATGAAGCAGCACCGAAGTAATCATCGATGTACCGGAGAAAGAGTTGTGGGAGGGGGCCAGAGTAGGACTGGAACAAGGAATGTTCCACATACCCCATAAAGAGACAGGCATAACTGGGGCCCATGCGGGTACCCATAGCCACACCTTTTATTTGGAGGAAGTGAGAGGAGTTGAAGGAGAAATTGTTCAGTGTGAGAACAAGTTCAGCCAGACGAAGGAGAGTAGTGGTGGATGGGGATTGTTCGGGCCTTTGTTCGAGGAAGAAGCTAAGGGCCCTCAGACCATCCTGGTGGGGGATGGAGGTATAGAGGGATTGGACGTCCATGGTGAAGAGGAAGCAGTTGGGGCCAGGGAAATGGAAATTGTTGATGTGACATAAGGTGTCAGAGGAATCACGGATGTAGGTGGGAAGGGACTGGACAAGGGGAGAGAGAAGGGAGTCAAGATAACGAGAAATGAATTCCGTGGGGCAGGAGCAGGCTGAGACGATCGGTCTACCGGGGCAGTTCTGTTTGTGGATTTTGGGTAGGAGGTAGAAGCGGGCCGTCCGAGGTTGGGTGACTATCAGGTTGGAAACTGTGGGAGGAAGATCCCCAGAAGAGATGAGGTCAGTGACAGTCCTGGAAACAATGGCTTGATGTTCAGTGGTGGGGTCATGGTCCAGGGAGAGGTAGGAGGAAGTGTCTGCGAGTTGACACTCAGCCTTCGCGAGGTAGAGGTCAGTGCGCCAGACACCAACTGCACCACCCTTGTCAGCGGGTTTGATGACAATGTTGGGATTGGACCTGAGAGAACGGAGTGCATCAAGTTCAGAGAGAGAGAGATTAGAATGGGTGAGAGGAGCAGAGAAATTGAGACGACTAATGTCGCGCCGACAGTTCTCAATGAAAAGATCAAGAGAAGGTAAGAATCCAGAGGGAGGAGTCCAGGTGGAGGGATAATATTGGAGATGGGTAAAAGGATCCATTGAACGGGGAGAGGACTCCTGCCCAAAGAAGTGAGCCCGGAGACGAAGACGGCGGAAGAAGAGTTCAGCATCATGCCGAGCTCGAAATTCATTGAGGTGAGGGCGTAAGGGTATGAAACTAAGTCCTTTGCTGAGCACTGAACGTTCAGCATCGGAGAGGGGAAGGTCAGGGTGTATAGTGAATACACGGCTGGGGCTGGGATTGGAAGATGGGGTGGGGACGGAGGGACAGGCAGGGGTGGAGGGTCCTAGATGGGTGTTGGTGTCGATGAGTTGTTGGAGCTTGCGTTCCTTAGCACTTGAGAGAAAGAGAAAAAGTTTCTTGTTGAGGCGTCAGAATAAACTACGTGGTTAGGCAAAACCATCATAAATGGATTTCAATACAGGCAAGCATGAGGTGATCCATTTTAGACTTAAAAAGGATTGATCGGATGGTGGGGGGAGTGATGGATTAGTGGTATTTTCATTGGACTGGTAATCCAGAGACTCAGGGCAATGTCCTGGGGGACCCGGGTTTGTAATCCCACCATGGTAGATGGCGAAACTTGAATTCAATAAAAACTTGGAACAAAAGTCTAAAGATGACCTTTATCAATTCTTGTAAAAACCCGTCTGGTTCGCAAATGCCCTTTAGAGAAATCTGCCATCCTACATGTGACTCCAGACTCGCAGTAATGAGGTTGGCTCTTAAATGCCCTCTGAAATAGCCTAGCAAGCCATTCAGTTGTATCAAACCACTACAAAGCCAATAAAAAATAGAATGAAAATGGGCAGACCATCCATCATCGACCCAGGCACTGGAAACGACAATGGCAAACTCAGCCCTGTCGACCCTGCAAATTCCCCCTTTCTAACACCTGGGGCTGCTTGTGCCAAAACTGGGAGAGCTGTTTCACAGACTAGTCAACCAACAGCCTAATATAGTTAGTTATCCTCATGGAATCAGACCTGACAGATCATGTCCCAGACACCACCATTATCATCGTTAGATATGTCCTGACCCACTGGTAGGACAGACCCAGCAGAGGTGGCGGCACAGTGGTATGTAGTCAGGAGGGACTTGCCCTGGGAGTCTTCAACATCGACTCTGGACCCCATGAAATCTCATGGCATCAGGTCAAACATGGGCCAGGAAACCTCCTGCTAGTTACCACATACCACCCTCCCTCAGCTGATGAATCAGTGCTCCTCCATGTTGAACACACTTGGAGGAAGCACTGAGGGTGGCAAGGGTGCAGAATGTTCTCTGGGTGGGGAACTTCAATGTCCATCATCAAGAGTGGCTCGGTAGCACCATTACTGACCGAGCTGGCCAAGTCCTAAAGTCTGTGGCTTCAAGAACAGAGGCTAGGAAACCTGTGGTGAGTAACTCACCTGACTCCCCAAAGCTTGTCCACCATCTACAAGACACAAGTCAGGAGTGTGATGGAATACTCTCCATTTGCCTGGATGAGTATGGCTCCAAAAACACTCAAGAAGCTTGATACCATTCAGGACAAAGCAACCCGAATGATTGGCACCCCATCCACAAATATTCACTCCCTCCACCACCGACGCAGCAGTGTGTACCATCTACAAGATGCACTGCAGAAACCAAGGTTCCTTAGGCAGCATCTTCCAAACCCATGACCACTACCATCTAGGACAAGGGCAGCAGATATATGGGAACACCACTACCTGGAGGTTCTCCATCAAGCATCTCACCACCCTGACATGGAAATAAATCGCTGTTCCTTCACTGTCACTGGGTCAAAATCCTGGAACTCCCTCCCTAACAGCATTGTGGGTGTACCTACACTACATGGACTGCAGCGGTTCAAGAAGGCAGCTCACCCACCACCTTCTCAAGGGCAATTAATGATGGGCAATAAACGCTGGCCTAAGCAGCAAAGCCCACATCTTGTAAATGAATTTTAAAAAAACGTTTAAATGGCAAAGGACTCCAAACAGTGGACGGTCCACAGTGATTTAAGGATCCATGCACATGGATTGTTAAAAAAATCATTGTTAGCTGCAGAAAAAAAATTCAAAACAATAAGCGGAATGTTGTCCTCTTTGTGCATGTTGATACCACTGTCAAGGCCAGGATTTAATGTTTAAAGGGTAGAGGTTATGCTACGTCTATACAAGGCCCTAGTTTGAATACGCCTGGAGTGCTGTATTCAGTAGGGCATCACAACTCGGGAATGACTTATTGGCCTTGGAGTGAGTGCAGCATAGATTTAACGAAATGGTTCATGGGGCTGGATTTCCCAAGTATTCAGGAAAGCCCGACCTGTGCATGTTCGCACCTCCTGAAATGCACACCCAACCCATGCATGACTTTTCCTGAGACTCTTGTCTTTTCACACAGGATTGGGTTGCAGTGCATTTTGTGAGCTTCAGTAGAGTACGTCAGGAGCATTGGTGCAAAGGTGGACTATAGATAGAAAGCTCACTGCAGTTCTCCAACATAGGAACCTAGCTCCCAACATTATTTAAAGACTCTGTAAACATCACCCACCACCACCAGCCCCTGAGCCCCTCACCCCCTCACCAGCCCCACCTGGCCCATGCTATCCCATGCCTCTTAGGTTGTCCATGCCACCTCAGGCCCCCTCAGATTACCAGTGCCACCTCATGTCCCCTCACCCTACCTAATAAATTTATAAACAAACAAGAACATCAAAGGCATGTACACATGTACACTCAGGCATGTGGACATGTACAGTCAGGCATGTGGACATGCACAGTCAGACATGTGGACATGTACAGTCAGACATGTGGACATGTACAGTCAGGCATGTGGACATGTACAGTCAGACATGTGGACATGTACAGTCAGGCATGTGGACATGTACAGTCAGGCATGTATATATGTATAGCCAGGCATGTACACGTGTGCAGTCGCACATGTGAACACGTAAAGTAGGCATGTGCACGTGTACAGTCATGCGTGCATGAGCTGGTGTGCCAACAACATGGAAAGCTCATAATTTTTATCTAGGCGCACAAATTTAGTTAGGCTGGAGTTTGGTAAGTCCATGCTACGCACAAGTGTACCATTCAGTTGACTTTTTTTTCACTGCCACAGATCACCATTAATATTTAATGAAAATCAAGAACAGCCCATTTGCATTATGCAGTGTAATTGTGTGTGACATCCCTTCTGCTTCTCAAATAAATATAACACAGTTTGGCCAAGTTATTCTTTCTGCTTAGCATTCAGGCTCACTTGAACCCATCTTCACCCACTCTCTCACATCCTCATGCCTATTTTCACACAAGACATGCATTTGCAGCAGAATCAATGTGGTGAGCAGGGTTAAGAATGCTGCTTTGCTGCATTTACAATATGGCAGCCCGGTTTCTGATTCGGTGCTCAAAGTTAAATTAATTGAAATTTGTATAATGTGAGGTGAAGGAAAGGATTGAAATGGTGCACTATTTTTAGCAGCTGATATTTGGATTAACGTCATTCACTCCTGCTTCTTCTAAATTACAAATATACCAATCATCGCTCTTGTCCCCGACATGACATTCTCCCTGAATTGAAATTGGCAGCAATGTAACAAGAATGCTTGGATTTCAATAGCACCTTTCCCAACCTCAGGATGTTTCATTGTACTTTACAGCCAAGGAAGTCCTTTGAACAGTATTCAGTGTTGGGATGCAGGAGGCCAGGCAGACATTTTATGCACAGAATGCAAAGTGACACCTAGGAAGAAAGGCCATCCTCCACCTTCCCCAGGGCTAAGAGAATTCCACGGCAACGGGGAGGTAGTGGGAACTAGTGGGCACCTCCTGATTTTCTGGCAACCCCATTCCCCCAACCAGCTCCAAAAGGCCTCTTTAATCCCGCCCATAGTGTGTGTGTGTGTCATTGCCAAGTAGTTCCTCTCTCTTAAGCCAGCCTGATCTTGGCTTCCAATCCAGTGGGTGTCAGGTAGATGGAGGCCACAGTAATAGTAGAATCAACCACCCTCCCCCTCCCTCGGGTTCGATCCCAGAATGGGGGGAAGGGAGGGAGACCTCAAGATGGGGAGTTAGATGCAGGGGGATGTCCAATTCCATAGGGACCAGCCAGAGGTGTGAGATTGGCTGATCTTGGCAGTCCCGAATTCCCGAGGCTTACGGAGGGCGGACGCAGTTCTGAGGTCCTGGGACTCTTGTTGGGGGAGGGAGGGGTGGGGTGGGGCTGTGGGTTGCTGAGGGGAGTTGTCATGTCGTGGTTATGTCACAGTGTCCTATTGGGATGAGATCCAAAGCCATGAGTTGATCTGAGGCTGGCCTGGCGTCTCTGGAGAAAAATCATCAAGACATTAAAAAATGTTTTTTTTTCTCATTTTCTTCGACCATTCCTCTTTACCGGATACAAAAATATTGAAAATGGGGGGACAGTCATTGACAGTCACTTATCACCCAATTGGATAATGAGCCTTTATGCTTTCCAATTGGTGCAGGAAAGCAGCACGTCACAAGGACAGATGTGCTGGCTGGTGAATTGCTGGAGTGTGGAGGCAAGTCATGTGGTGAAATCTCCAAGGAACTAATTGAATCACTGTTGGCAACCCTATCAGAGGCCTGGGATACAGAATGCCTTGGTGGGTGGGGGGGTGGGGGGGGTTGGTGCTGGGGGGAGGCTGTTGGAGGATTAAGAGTGTCAGAAGGTACTTTGTCCAATGGCGGAAGCGTTACCCAGGCAGGAAGGCTGGGTGTAGCAGGTGAGTGGAAGAGCAATCACCTCCTGGATCCAGCAGTGCGTATCTGGATTTAACTGCTGCATTCCCCAAGCCTCAGGAAACCAGTCCGTCCACAGTAACCTTCAAAATAGAAGTTTACAGTGAGACTCGCAGCCTCATTGGGATATTTTAGTCTTAACGGTGCTGCATCACTTCAAATTTTTGTGGCTGTAACTACAGTATAACGCACTATTAAATTTTCACATGTAGAGGAACATTTTGAACAATCTAGCACTCACTGGAATCTCCCTTTCTAGCCTTTTGCGGCATCACCCTCTCAATACAATACGCCATCCACATCCCTGACAAAATGTACAATGTTTCTAATGTGCAAACTGTTGAAGTTGCTACAAGATGATGGACTCGAATGTTCATGAAAACGTCTCTTGATATTTTTGCCGCGTGACTGTCAAAACGCCCAATAGGTGCCATGATAACATTTCAATGAAAGCGTCTCAAGGCATATATTTTCCACTTAGTACAGGATTATACGCTAAATAATTAATGCCTACCTATTAATAATGAACTAAATCCTTGTTACATTTTTCATTTGGCTCAGTGTGAAAAGAGGCAGGATGCCATCTCTCAGCATCCTTAATAATATAATATTGTGCAAGCTGTTATAGATCAAGCAGAGCATTCTGTAAGGCTAAATAAGTTTATAATTATTTTATAACTCTTTCGTCAACATGCACCTATACAAACAATTATAAAATTGTCCCTGGGGCACCACTGATCTACATTTAGACTGAAAATTCAGTGATATTTTCATTTTTGCATGCAACAGGATTTTGAATATGACTTTATTCATCACTGTCATGCCTACACTCTAACTATCCAATAAGTATACTTGACAAGATTAGCGCCAAGACCACCTCCTCAAGGATGCAATTCATTTCAACATCTCTCAGGAGTCCCCGTCACCACAATTTCCCATCTTTCTTCGATGAATCTTTCTTCATCTTTTGACGTTCTTTGTCCTGCATTCTCAGATGGGATTCGCACCTCTCCTATTGTTAAAGGTGCCTCCTGAAAAGCTGACTATCCTGTTTCATGATGTACACTCCGTTTCCCCTCAAAGACCCTCAGTGCTCTATGAAGTTCAAGCTTGTCCAAGTTAAACAGCATTTCCATGTCTCCGGAATCTCTCCAACGATCTTTCTAACGCTCATGCACGTGATACAGAGAAGGGAATCTGCCTTGATAGGCAATCCTCTCAACCCTAGCTTTCAAACCTTCTCTCTCTCTCTCTGACAGAGCTTTTTTCTCCTCTTCATCGATACTACAAATTTTGCCCCTCTGGGTTTTCTCCTTCCTCCATCTTCCCTTGCTCTGTTAATCAGCAGAACTACTTTTTCCTTCCACATTTTATTTCAGGGAATGTAACTTTACAAGAACTTAGGGGTGGTATCTTCTGCCCTCTTTGGAGGCAGGGAGGGCATTTAATCAGGTGAGATGGTGGTGGGTGAGCACCCCGCCACTTTCGCTTCCGCCCTGATTAAGTCCGGGGTGGGCAGGCCCAACCCTGCCACCAATTGTGGCTCTTAAGTGGACAATGAATGACCACTTAGGGGCCTCATCCCACTGCTGCTAGTCTTAACCCAACTGTGGGCGGGCCTGTTGCTATGCGGCCTGCATGACAAGTAAACCTGCGCAGCCTGCTTGTCATCTATCGCGGTGGGGAGGGGATGGAGGGGTTGGTGTTTTCCCTCCCTCAAAGGCACCGGGCGTTAGGCAGAGTGGTTTGGCCTACTGAGGGCCACTCCCATGCCCTTACTGCCGACGTCTCACCCCTCCTTTCCTGTGACCCTCCCACGCCACAAAATCCCTCCCGCCCTTACCGACTTGTGGCCTGGGGCTGCCCCGCGATCCTGGGCCCCTTGGTGGCTCCGATTCTGGCAGCAGCCACCCCCCCATCCCTGGCGACGCTGCCGAGCAACAGGACTGTTGGCTTCTGAATGGCCAGCGCACTCTCGGCAGGCAGGACGTCTGCTCCTGGGGGTCCTAATCCCGGGGAAAGGCCCACCAGTGGCCTCTACGTCGCCTGATTAGCTTATTTTTTCAGTGGGCCTTCCCCAAAGCAGGCAGCATGGGTCTCGTACCAGCTTTCCAGCCTCCAGAAGATTCTACCCTTCGGTTCACGAGCAGGGACAGAAAAACATAATAACGTGAATGACTGAGGTGAAATTTTTTTATGAGCTTTTAATATTGCACAAGCTTTTTGTTCTGGACAGATTAAGTCATACCCTGGGTTTTTACACTGACGTACTACAACAACAACAACAGCAACAAATATTTGTATAGGGCCTTTAGTGTAGCAAAAAGTCCGAAGGCACTTCACATTATAAAACAAGATATGACACCGGGCCACGTGAGGAGATATTCATTCAGATGACCAGCAACTTGGTCAGAGAGGTAGGTTATAAGGAGTGTCTTAAAGGACGAGAGACAGAGAGGTGCAGGAAGGGAATTCCAGAGCTTAGGACCCAGGCTGCCAATGGTGGAACAATTAAAATTGGGAAAGCACAGAGACCAGGATTGGAGGAGTGCAGATATCTTGGAGGGTTGTGGGGTTGGAGGAGATTACAGAGTTAAAGAGGGGTAAGGCCATGGAGGGATTTGAAAACAGGGATGAGAACTTTAAAATTAAGATGTTGCTTGCCAAAGAGATAACGTAGGTCAGCAAAAAAACAGGGGAGATAGGGGAATGGGATTTGCTGCCAGTTTAAACACAGGCAACAGAGTTTTGGATGATTCAAGTTTACGGAGGGTGGAATGTGAGAAACCAGCCAGGAGTGTGTGTGAATACTTGGGACTTGTGTAGCGAGTTCCACATTCTACCATTGGTGGCTTCTTATAAATTCCATTGTTTCTCATTGGAATATTCTCGCTATGGACTTGGGAAGGTTGCCAGCACAATTCTTTGCTTTAACAGAATGCGCTGCTAATTACTTCTGTCCACCAAGTCATCACCTTCATCCTACAGGTTCTCGCTATGACATTGCAAGCTCACATTACAAGGTAAGTCCAGGGTGTCGCTGGAGCCAGGCTGACAGGCCCTGGCTGGGAGGGTGAGGGGGGTGGGGGTGGTGTCAGCATGGGGGGTGGGGGGGAAGGTAGAGGGGAAAGGATGACATTGACGGGGTGCCTCCAATGGGTACAGAGGACACACAAGTGAGGGCTGCCGTCTTGCCCAACACCAGCCTGTGCAGCTAAAGTTGCTGGACTACCAGCTTGAAGTGGGCTTTCCCCACCTGTGTGGGTGAAATATCAGTGGGGCTGGGATGAGGCCCTTAAATACTGGCCATTAATTGGCCACTTAAGGCCTCAGTAGGCCCAAGGTTGGGCAGGCTGCCGGAGGCCCTCGCTGTACTCCTGGTAACCTCTAGGACAGGTCTGGGGTGGGCAGATAGGCCACATGCTCGATCGTTCAAGACCCCTTCCATTAAAAAGCACCGGCAGGGGAGTGTAAAATCCAGCTCTCTAATACCGATTCCACAAATATTACGGTAATGTCATAAAGCTATTAAAACATCAAAAATACCCCTTATTACCGTAACATTAAGCGTAAAATACAGAACAGCCAAAAGAACGTTTTAATGAATAAAATAAAAAGATTCAAGTCTCGGAGTTCCCTCATTCCAGCTGTGTCTCGAAATGTCAAGCAAGGCAAGTCAATTGTAAAACCTTGAAGTGTTGTCTGTTCTCTTTTCATTGATCAATCCAAACCTCGGTGAATATTCCTTTTTTTTAAATTTTTTAACAACTTCCTGACATTATCACAACTGAGAGATTTTGGCATGATTTCAGTATCCTGTCAGACCTCCTTGCCTTGAATTCACGTTACTTATAAGTATGCAAAATATTGCAAAAGTATCGAAGGGCATGAGAGTTAAATGAAATTCTTACTATAATTTTGTAACCATGGTAATTATATCTTTTACTCACTGAAATATTATATAAACCACATATTTGTTACAGTCCAAATGTCCCAAAATATTATCTCGAGTACTTTGTACAGTTTTGGTCTCCTTACTTAGGGATGAATATACTTGTGGTTAAGGCAATTCAGTGAAGGTTCACAAGGTTGATTTCTCAGATGAAGGGGTTATCTTACGAAGAAAGGCTGGAGCAGGTTGGGCCTAAACTCAATGGAGTTTAGAAGATTAAGAGGTGATTTTATTGAAACATGTAAGATTCTGAGGGGACTTGACAGGGTAGATACTGAGATGATGTTTCCCCTCGCAGGGGAATGTAGAAGTAGGGGGCATCATTTAAAAATAAGATCTCTCATTTAAGATTGAGGTGAGAAGGAATTTCTCCTCTCAGAGGGTCGGTTATGTTAGAAATTTCTACCCCAGAGAGCAGTGGAGGCTGGGTCATTGAATATATTTAAGGTTGAGTTGGATTTTTGATCTACAAGGGAGTCAAGGGTTATGGGAGTGTAATAACCTGATATGTAATATACCTTTAAGACAAATGTTGTAATGTAAGATCACATGATCTTGGTGCCCAGTAGCAGAGTAGAGGGGCTACCTCTGTAGTCTGTAGTCTTAAGTTAGAGTCTGAAAAGTAAAGACAGAGTTTGAGTTGTAAGCACACAAGTATAGCTGCTGAGTTCCTTTTGTAAATAAACAGAATGTGTTTCTTCGAAGAACGGTCTACAGATCTTCTCTGTCTTGGTACCAACTTGGTCACCCTGAAACAAGCGTGCAACCCGGATCCTTTAACCCCAACAAACCAGGGCACTGGATCCAACAAATAGGTGGCAAGAGTAAAAAGCAAGAAAAGACACAAAAGGACAAGGTAAAAGGCAAGAAAGAATGAAGGAAATCAGAAGAACTGAAGTCGGGCCATACCTCACACGATAGTTGCAAGTAAAGAAAAATTTCCTTCCTGATCATCGAAGCGATCTCCTCAGAGCATGCCGCAATTCGGAAGAGTAGGTCCCTTCGATCCAACTTCAGACATTATGTTGAACACCTTCCATTCTCCTTCCAGGCAAACAACATCGTGGGAGAGGAGGAGTGCGCGGTCCTTTTAGCCAGGTGTGGGAGTAAGATATATGGATTAATTTGATATTTGTTGGCACCCTGTGCTCCAGATTCAAAAAATGTTGATGACTTTAGTGAACCTCGTAAAGAATCATGAACAGCCAAATCTGTCGGTGACGATGTGACAGTTCAAAGTTAACTCAAGGAATAGAGCCGCAGGGGAGACGGTTGCTTGATATGTGGCAAGTCTGAAACAATTAACTGAATACTGTGAGTTTGGTACCTCTATCAATGATATGCTTAGAGATCGGTTGGTGTGCGATACAACATGAAGGTGCGGTTCAGAAGAGGTTACTGTCTGAAACAAATTTAGATTTTCAGATGGCATTGGAAAGTGCTCTGGCAATGGAAGGTGCAGTGCGAGAAGCGAAAGCCATACAGGGAGCGCAAAGTGGCACCGATCTCCATGTCGGGTGGGGAGCCTCGGCCAAAAGGAGCGCGAAAGTGCAAAGCTGTACTCAGAGGCAGGAAGCAGCCTCTGCTGGCAGTCAAATTAATAGATAACTTAGCAGCAAAAACACGGCAAAAATGGTAACAGAGGTGGAAGCAGGCAACCTTGTAATGAATCACAGTTCAAAAACATCAAATGTTTTTTTCTGTCATCAAAATGAACACTCATGAGGCATTGTAAAGATAGAATTAGGCAGACTTTCAGACAAAAACAAAAACCTAACGAGATGAACAGCATTGACAAGCCTGAAGTAATAGATTCTGATATTTGGAAAAACTCAGCAGGTCTGGCAGCATCAGCGGAGAAGAAAAGAGTTGACATTTCGAGTCCTCACGACCCTTCGACAGTTCTGTCGAAGGGTCATGAGGACTCGAAACGTCAACGCTTTTCTTCTCTGCTGATGCTGCCAGACCTGCTGAGTTTTTCCAGGTAATTCTGTTTTTGTTTTGGATTTCCAGCATCCGCAGTTTTTTTGTTTTTAGATTCTGATATTTATTTGTTCTATAATTTAAAGGTAGGAAGAACAGAGCCTATCTATGTAACCATGAGAGTGAATGGGAGGCCTGTCAGAATGGAGGTGGATACTGGAGCAGCCACTACGGTGATAGGTGAGCACACTTTTAAATACCCGAATCATGGAGAACGTAAACCAAATATGGAAGAAGCTGATGCCAAATTGAAAACTTACAGGGGAGAAGAAATACAAGTCAAGGGCATATGTAAAGTCACAGTGCACTATGGAGCCCAAACAGTGAAATTACCCTTAATGGTAGTCGAAGGCGAGGGACCTAGTCTTCTCGGACGAAATTGGCTGAAAGAAATTAAATTGGAATGGACTGAAATCTTCCAACTGGAAATTAATGAACTATCAGAGCTACTACAAAAATATGCCTCAGCTTTTCAAGGAGGAACTTGGAAAGATTGAGGGACTACAAGCAAAACTTCATGTAGATCCAGAGGCAACACTAAGATTCATGAAAGCAAGACCAGTACCTTATGCATTGCGGGTAAAGGTACACCCCAAGCTGGACAGGTTAGGAAAACTGGGAGTGATACAACCAGTGCAGTTTTCAGAGTGGGCAGCACCAATTGTACCTGTTCCCAAATCTGACTGAAGCATTCGAATTTGTGGGGACTACAAATTAACAGTCAGTAAAGTAGCAAAGTTGGACAGACACCTCATACCAAAAATGGAAGACTTGTACATTAAACTGACAGCCGGAACTGCCTACACAAAGCTTAATATTAGCCATGCTTGTCCACAATTGGAATTAGAGAAGGCCTCCTGGCCATTTGTCACCATTAATACGCACAAAGGATTATACCAGTACACCATTTACCTCTTGGCGTATCTTCATATCGTGCCATGTTCCAAAGAGTCATGGAAAGTTTATTACAGGGACTGCCCCATGTTGTAGTTTATTTGGATGACGTTCTTGCGACTGGACCCACTGGAAAGGAACATTTGATGAACTTGGAAGAAGTTTTGAAGCTGGAGTGAAGTTGAAAAATGAAAAATGCACATTCCAAGCAATAGAGGTAACTAACCTCGGTCACAAGGTAGATTCACAAGGCTTATATCTAGTTGAAGAAAAGTAGAAGCCTTTAGAGAAGCACCAGTGCCAAAGTATACATCCGAACTGAAATCGTTCTTTGGGATGATCAATTACTATGGATGCCTCTTGCCTAATTTGTCAACAGAACTAGTACCACTATGTTACTTGCTCAAGAAAAACCAGCGATGGCCTTGGCAAACACCACAGGAAGAAGCTTTCACAAAAGGGAAACAGTTGTTACAATCATCTACACTTCTAGTACATTTTGACCCAAGAAGAGAGTTGATATTAATGTGTGACACATCTTCCTATGGAGTAGGAGCAGTGCTTTCCCATCAATTTGGATGACGTATCAGAATGACCTCTAGGATATGTGTGGAGAATACTCTACTCAATGCAGCAGAGAAAGGATACTCTCAAATAGAAAATGAAGGGCTGTCAATCATTTTCGGTGTTAAGAAATTTCACCAAATTGTACACAATTGTCATTTTACTATCATATTGGACCACAAGCCATTATTGGGATTGTTCAGTGAAGACAAGGCTGTATCCACTATAGCTTCAGCAAGAGTAGAAAGATGGATATTGGTTTTGGCAGCGTCTGAGTATACTTTCATTCACAAACCCAAAAGTCAAATTGCTAATGCAGACGCACTCAGTCATTTGCCCATGCAAGTAAAAGATGAGGATGTTCCAATTCCTCAAGAATTAATTTTTTTATTGAACTTCCTGGACTCATCACTGATATGTGCTAGACAGATTAAAGATTGGACAAATCGAGACCCTGTCTTATCCAAAGTGCGAGATCAATTTCTTCATAGTTTGTCAAGAATCTGATGAAATGAAACCGTACTTCCAGAGAAGATGGGAAATAACCAGCCAGAAAGGTATCTTATTGTGGGGAGCAAGAGTTATTGTTCCTCCAGGAGGATAGAAACCATTGTTATCTGAGCTTCACAGTGTACATCCCGGAATTTCCAAAGTGAAGGCAATAGCACGCAGCTATTTATGGTGGTCTGGGATGGATGGGGAAGTAGCAAACTTAGTGAGAAGTTGTCTGCAGTGTCAGCAGGTACAAAAGTTACCTGCAACAGCTCCATTACACCCCTGAGAGTGACCAAGAAGGCCATGGCTGCGAGTACACATTGACTCTGTGGGACCTTTTATGGGAACAATTATTCTCTACTTATCGCCAGTGCACATTCACAATGGATGGACATATATGAAGAGGGGTCGCCGACATCTTCTGCTACAATAGACAAGCTATGACAGAGTTTTGCAATCAACGGATTACCTGAAGTGGTCTTATGAGACAATAGAACAGTATTCACGAGTGCTGAATTTAACCAATTTATAAGCCTCAGCGGTATCACTCATGTGAAAACTTCACCATACCCCCTTTCTTCAAATGGACTGGCTGAGAGAGCAGTTCTGACATTCAAATCTGGTGTGAAGAAATTGTCTGGCAATTCTATATCGACTAAATTAGCATGTTTTCTTTTCCATTATAGGACCACCCCTCATACAACAACAGGTGTCGCATCTGCAGAATTGTTGATGAAGCGCTGTCCATGTGCTTGTCCAAGGTACACTTCACTCATTGGTTGAGCTTGCTTCTGAAGTGAGGATAAAAAACAAAAGCTGGAAAAACTCAGCAGATCGGTCACAAGGGGAAGGAAGAGTTAATTAAACTTAAGTGTGTGCAACCTCATGATACACACACACACACACACACACACACAACACGATGACTGATTCTTTTCTCTTTCCAGATGCAGGGTGACCTGTCCATTTTTCCAACTCTTTCCACTTTTGTCTCTGATTCCCAACATTTTGTATGTTTCTCACTTTGTATTTTCGCTTGAAGAAACCTTACAGGGGTTTCTGTTTGAATGATTTTCAGGTCCTGTCCATCATTTTTGGTGTTAAGAAGTTTCACTAATATGACCACAGTTGTCATTTTACTATCATATCAGACCACAAGCCATTATTAAGATTGTGCAGCAACCACCGCCACCCCCCTCCCAAGAATGTAACATCAATTAACTAAAATCGATTGTATAAATTGAGTTATGAGGAAAATTGTCATTTTCTCTGACCATGAAACCACGCTGAGGTACTTGTGCCTCACTTTACAACTGATTCTAGTTTTGGAGGAGCAGATGTGAAAATTGGTTTTTGGTTTTACTGACAGATCAGCAGATGCCAGTGCCCTTAAACCTCTGTGGATTTGCATTGTCAGTGTCCCAAAGCAGGTAACCTAATATTTCCTGCTTCAAATTATCTTTTTGTGCTTGGCCTGCTACAGTGTTCCAAGAAACCTCAATGCAAGCTTAAGGAACAGCTCCTTGACGTGGCACTCTATGCTCAACGTTGCCTCTAGACTCAACATTAATTTCACAAATTCAATATCATAAACTGTGCCTCCATTTCATTTTTTTTTCATTGGTTCAGTTTTTAAGCCTCATGTCTTCCACTGTTCCTTCACTTTGCATTCAGAAAGCTGCCAATCTGTCATTCACACTTAATCTTCGGTTTCTTACTTGACCCATTGAGGAGCTGTAGTTGAGGTAGCTGTGGGAGTCGGTGGGCTCATAATGAATATTGGTAGACAGCTATCACCATAAATGGAGACAGAGGTCAAAAACTTCCCATTTCAAAATGTTTACTTTAACAAATAACACAAAGCACCTTGGAGTAAACACTATTTTCTTTTTGTAGGCAATTTATATTTTAAGCTACAGAGAGGAATGTCCCCCTTTTATACTTTTCACCCATTGCACTCTCTGTGGAATTACAGTCCTTCTAGCAAACAGTCTACAGCTGCTCCCAGCTTCCAATGTGTTCCTCACTCCCCACTTTGCAGAGTGGTAACTTTGAGTGACTGTCTCTAGGCACTTTCCTCAGTTTCCAGAGTTTCTTAAATTCACTACCAGCAGCAAAACCTGTTACAATGATGCTTCTCCCCTAGTCATGCCAGGACAATCTCCCAGAATTTTTATATGGCTGCAAGATGTGTCTCTTTGACTAAAGACCATCTCCCTGCCAAATCCAATTTCAGTAGCTTGCAAACGAAAGCAACCTTTTCTCTCCACTAACCATACACTGTTGCAATATTCAGTGATTTGTAAGGAAGCCTGTAACCTGATTTCAAAAATGACTTCTGTCCTTTTCTCCACAGCAATGTGAAGCATATTAACCTTGTATCCAGGTAGAAATGCTAATTAGCTTTGATCCCAACTCCTTTCATCTTAGAAGTAAACAGACAGCTTGCTGCATATCTGTTTACAATCTAATACGAACAACACCTTTTTGGGACTTTGGGAGACTCAGAATCTACTCATAGTAAACTCAGAGACTGCTGCCATTATCTACAAGCAAAAACACCGTGCATCTTCTCAGTGAAACAATTGAAACCTTCCTTTGAGCTTTAGCAATCAAGTCACCCAGACCTACTGTCAGGCATAATTCAGAACATGTCACACGGCCTTTTTCATTTACCCTAAATTTAAAGCCACAGCTCCAAAATATAATAATTTCATAAACCTCATAATTGTAACAAGGAATAAACCAGCACTGCATGTTTAAGTAAAAACCAGATCTTCCTTCTCAATACTAGCTCAATTGCTGAACTGATTCCGAATTGCTCCTCATTACTGATTTAGAGTTGGCCCATTAGAATGTTGCAGCACAAAAGGAGGCCATTCAGCCCAACTTACACGGTATGGCCATTGCCATTGGCCCAACATTATGGGATTCCGTTCCCAGAAAATGTTTCCCTCGGACTGAAACAAGTAATGTTGAGATAAATTGATAGGAACAAACCTGAAACCTCTGGTAACAACACAAGAAAACAATTACCAAGTTTTGAATTCCCAAGCTCATTCCTATTGAGTAACTCATCTATTTACCTTGTACCAATTTGTATTGCATTATCTAGGCCTTTTCTTTTGAAGGATTATTCAACACAGCATAAGCCATGTTACTGGAAGCCTCTTCACCTCACAACTGTATAGAAATGATCATTTCTTTGGACATTCAATCTTACAATGTTGAGAGGGGGAAGACGCCAAGGACTCAAAATTCATCTCCCTGCCATTGCTGATGACTGGACATGGCAGCCAATTTGTTTCCAGTTGGTTTCAACATGGAGTGCTTGACTCATGTGGCAGCGTGTGCTCGCAGGGGTCTTAGTGTGGGTGCAAAATGTATCTCTTTGACTAAAGACCATCTCCCTGCCAAATCCAATTTCAGTAGCTTGCAAACGAAAGCAACCTTTTCTCTTCACTAACCATACACTGTTGCAATATTCAGTGATTTGTAAGGAAGCCTGTAACCTGATTTCAAAAATGACTTCTGTCCTTTTCTCCACGGCAATGTGAAGCACATTAACCTTGTATCCAGGTAGAAGTGCACTATGCTTGTCCTGCAAACTTGCAGAGTGTGTAAGTCATAACATCACTCAGTAGGTCAAGCTTCCTTGGTGCCCAACCTCCCATTTTAAACCTCACAAGTCATACTAACACCTTCCCTGCTGTGCTTATCATAAAGTATCAGCTTGAGATTTTCAGGTGAAGTGTTTTTAACTTTATTTTGCTGCTGCAGGTTTAGTGAAAGTATCGTGTACTGTGTTGTTAGAAGGATTCTCAAAGGTTGTTGGATCCATAAAGCAGTGATGCTGGACTTCTGCAAGGAGCTTGGTTGAGTCTGAAGACCTGTCAGCTGAAAGCCTGCTTGCAGTAATGGGGTCTATTGTTTCAGTCTTAGACTGAATCACGACAGGAGCATGTTTCACAGACAGCAGGGAGAGGAAGCTGTGTGCAGAAGGAGGAGGAAGGGAGTTCCCTATAGAGGGTCAGACCGACCAAGGATCTTCAGGAAGCACCTTTACTACCTCCACCTCATCTCAGAGCGGTGCCTGCAGTGAATATCTTTCACCAAATACTCCAAATAGACATCCAGCCGAATAATGAGAGATGGGATAGAATCATCCCAGGTTTGCACTAAGCGCAATGGAGCCTCACCGTGATGTCCTCTACCTCAGCTCTGGCCGCAAGGTGGGCAGCAACCCCGCTAATCCAGCTTGGGAGGCAATGCCGGCAGTGTCAGTGCCAACGCCCTGTAAAAGAGGACAGCCACTCAGTGCTGAAAAAAGATGAATGGTCTCATTTGTTCCGCTAGGGTAAATCACTCTTCTCATCATTCTCAACTCACACACTCACAAATCCATCACGCATCCAGAGAGATCTCATACCTCAAGGGACAAAACCAGTAACTCTCACACACACCCTCACATCTCCATCAGGCTCATACCCTCTCGAGCTTACATCCTTATCCTTCCCATGGCCTTGATCACCATACAAACATTCCACACAGCGCCATGTGTCCTGCTCACACGTTCTCAATCCTCTTTCATGCAGGAGAAGCCTGTTCACATCAGCAGGGAGAGGTGTCAGACCGGGGGTGGAGTGACCACATTAGGCCCCTCACTCGCTTCAAGGAGTATGTCATTGTGCTGAATGGTGAGGACGTGAACCACGTCTAGGGTGACGGTGTGGTCGGTGGCAAACACCCTTGTAAAGATCCTACACCACATCATCCCTCTCAATACAAATGTGAGTGCTCTCTCTACTGCTTTTGACTCTGCTGCCATGCACTAATTATCTCTACTTTGGTTCACCGGGGAGTCTTAGACTTATTTCCCTCTGCAGTCTGCTATTATGTCAATTAGAAAGAGATTTTAACTGCTCCCTTCAACTTACAGCATAATTCCTAACTGGACTCCAAGTGCTTTTGGTTTGTGTGTGTGTGTATATGGGTGGGGCCTCCCCCATGGTCTCCTGTTGCCAAGCAAGAGTGCAGTTTTTTTCTATTCTTGTTTGCTTTAACTCTCCTTCAAGAGTCATAAAAATCTCATTAGAAATGCAGTTTACAAACAGAGCTTATGACCTGCGGTCTTCACTCAAAAATTAACCTAGCTCCCAGGTTTCACTTTTTAACCCACAAACAGAAAAATATAAATTCAACTTAAACTTAAAGATATACCTTATTACTAACACACCCAAATCCACAAATAACTTACTTAAACTATCTCTATTTCCTAAGACTAGGCACATGGGAACATTAAAGCAGAGGTAGAAAGCTTGAAGACAAGAGCAGCAGAGGTGTATGCGTGTGTGTAGGCTTTGTTCAAAAGCAAAAGTGAAATAAAGACTTGATTGCATGACGCACTTCCCATCTATTAATGTCATGCTGCTATCCCTTAAAGGCATATTACAACATCCCCTTTTCTTTTTAAAGATACCCCCCTCTTCCAAAGAAGTATGATTATTTAGAATATATGTTCATGTTTAGTTACCATTACATAAGTTGAAAGGACTCTCCCTCGTTCGCAATCGATCTGGCCCACACCCTGGTCATTCGCCTATCCTGACTGAGCTAACCTGGTGCTGGTCCTCTCGATGTGCTGTCCTACTCACCACGAGGGATCCACCTGCTCACCAGCTCTTTGTTTGAACACAACCTCAGCGCTGTGTCTCCAAAGCTTTTCAGTGCAGTCAACATGCTGCACTTCCAACACTCTCCAATGCTGTGACTCATTGCAGTCTGAAAAGAACATCAAGGGTCATCTCATGCACTGTAGCATGATCTAAGGCTGTTCATTATGCCATACCTGTACTTAATCTTGCTGTTAGGCTTTTTTACCACTGCTGTACACCAAGTTGTATTGTTATGAAGGAACTTACAAGAGGGAAAAACATACTTGACCTCATCCTCACCAACCTGCCTGCCACAGATGTATTTGTCCATGATAGTATCAGTAGGATTGACCACCGGACAGTGCTTGTGGAGACGAAGTCCCATCTTCACATTGAGGATACCCTCCATCATGTTGTGTGGCACTACCACCAAGCTAAATGGGATAGATTTCGAACAGATCCAGCAACTCAAGGCTAGGCAACCATGATGCACTGGGGGTCATCAGCAGCAGCAGAATTGTATTCAACCACAATCTGTAACCTCATGGCCCGGCATAATCCCCACTGCACCATTACCACCAAGTCAGGGGATCAACCCTGGTTCAATGAAGAGTGCAGGAAGGCACCAACTCTCTGCTGGTTGGAGTCATCCTTAGCACAAAGGAAGATGGTTGTGGCTGTTGTAGGTCAATCATATCAGTTCCAGGACATCACTGCATGAGTTCCTCAGGGTAAGGTAATAGGCCCAACCATTTTCAGCTGCTTCATCAATGACCTTCCTTCCATCATAAGGTCAGAAATGGAGATGTTCGCTGATGGTTGCACAATGTTCAGCATCACTCATGACTCCTCAATACTGAAGCAGTCCATGTCCAAATGCAGCAAGATCTGGACAATATCCAGGCTTGGGCTGACAAGTGGCAAGTAACATTCACGCCACACAAATGTCAGGCAATGACCATCTCCAACAAGAGAAAATCTAACCATTGCTCCTTCACATTCAATGGCATTACCATCACTGATTTTTAAAAAATCATTCATGGGATTTGACCATTGCTGGCTAGCCCAGCAGTTATTCTACATCCCTAGTTGCCCTTGAGAAGGTGGTGGTGAGCTGCCTTCTTGAGCCGCTGCAGTCCATGTGGTGTAGGTACACCCACAGTGCTGTTAGGGAGAGATTTCAGGATTTTGACTCAGTGACAGCGAAGGAACGGCCAATATATTTCCAGGTCAGGATGGTGAGGGGAAATATATCACCATTCCTTCACTGTCGCTTGGTTAAAAAAAGATCCTTCACTATCAACATCCTGGGGGGTTACCATTGACCAGAAACTGAACTGGACTAGTCAAATAAAAACTGTGGCTACTAGAGTAGGTCAGAGGATGGGAATGCTGCAGCAGGTAACTCACCTCCTGACTCCCCAAAGCCTGTCCACCATCTACAAGGCATAGGTCAGGAGTGTAATGGAATATGCTCCTCCTTAATTGACAGCAGTCATCTCCCTATCACACCGACCTTTCCTCTTAACAATAGAAATGTGGCTAATTAAATCATAAAGTTTAAACCAAAATTACTTTTATAATTAAATCATGAAGTGCATGATTTTTTGAATAATTAGGTATAAGGTTAAGGAGCAAGTTATTACTGGAGGAACCAAATCATAAAGTTTAAGAGCAATGATCTGATCAAATACCATCCATAAAATGAGCTAACCTAATACAGCTAAGCCCCTTTAATGGCTAATTAAACAAATACTCTTTGGCATTAATGTCAAACACTTTTAATATAGAGGGAAGGAAATCAGGGTGCCTGCCATTTAGTGGAAATATCTCAGAGAACAATGCGAGACAAATAAAAGGTGTTCTTTAATTATTGACTCTTGGAATCCTGGTAAAGCCAGAATTTATTGCCCTTTTCTAGTTGCCCTCACAACTGAATGGCTTTTTTATGCCACTTCAGAGGGCAGTTAAGAGCCAATCACAATGGTGTGAGATTGGAGTCACATATCGGTCAGAACAGTTAAGGATGGCATGTTTCTTCCCGAAAGGATGTTAGGGAACATTTTTAATGGCAACTTCAGGCCTCCTTTTCACTGATACCAGTTTCCTAGTCCCAGATTTTTTTGTGTACTTAAGCAAAATTTTGCACCCACTTTTGGATTTGAATTCAGGCTCTCTAGAATGTCAGTCCAGTACTAGGACTGTAACAAATAAATGATAGGCTGGTGAAGCTGGAGTTGTTCTCTGTCAAAGAGGGAAGGTTAAAATGAGGTTTGATAGAGGTGTTTAAAATCACAAGGGCTTAGATAGTGTTAATAAAGGTAAACTATTTCCAATGGCTGAAGTGTTGATAATCAGAGGGCAGAGATTTACGCTGATTGGCAAAAGAATCAGTGATGACAGAAGGAGAAACTTTTTTATCCAACAAATAGTTAGGATTTTAAATGAATTGCCCGGTGGGATGGTGAATACAGATTAGATAGCTGTTTTCCAAAGGGAATTCAAATAAGTTCTTGAAGAGGAGCAGTTTAGAGGGTTATGGGGAAAGAGCAGGGGAGTGGGGCTATCTGGATAACTCTTCAAAAGATCCAATGCTTATTTGATGGGCCAATTGTTCCCCTTCTGTGCTGAGCTACTTCACCTTTCCCTGGAGTTGGTCTTGAACACATAGCCTTCTGACTCATCTGAACCAGGGCTCAGGATTAAGAGAAGCTGTTCCACAAGGAGAAGAGCAGTCTTGCAAACAATTGTAGCCAACAAGGAATATTTGAGGCCCATAAGGCCTCCCTACTTGGATAAGAAGGAGATCTTGCGGTGCAAGGGATAGCATCCCTGCCTCTGAGCTAATAACTCTGGGTTTAAGACCCACCGCAGGCTTTGATGGCCAAGGAAGATGCATACATAACATGAACGTGACCAAACCGATTGCGTATCAACCTGCACATCCTCCCAGCACACGCCAATGGCAGCCAATAAGAGTAGGAGAGATTCCTAGTCTGCCATGTGACAGAAGGAAAGTTGGAGCCTCTACCATGGCTCCAGACTAGAAAAAGCTTGTAAAAATGCTTGTTGCCAAGTAACTTGGACTCCCTGGCTGAAGTATAACACACCATCCCTCGGACAGTAAGAGTCAATCTTGAGTGAACAAAACAGGCAAAGCTCTAAAGAGGACTGAAGTAAGAAAATATTCTTTCACCCAATCTTTTCAAAATGTGGACTCAATCCATTACAAGAGAACGGCCGGATGAGCGAGAGGTAAAGATCCATGGAAAATTGATATTTAAGCTAAAGTAAATCACAAACACAAAGAGAATATGCAAGAAGGAAAAATAGACAAGTTTGTAATCTGGATTGTAAATGCTAAGAAAACAACGTCAACAGTAATTGCACAGACAATCAAAATCAATCAAAAACCGACTCACAATGAAAAGTGCTCCAAAAGATCACGAGTAGAATTGTTATTGTTTTTAACTGGAGCTGTTAAGGGACATTGGAGTAGTAAAGAAATGGGTTAGAAAATGGCAATTGGAAATAGAAGCTTTTGAAACATGAAGGAGTTTCTGTGCAGCTGTAGAATCAAGCTAGTGATGCGAGATTACTGATGTGCTTTATGTTGTAGTCAACATCATTGTGTGGATGTGAAAATTTAACCTTGAACACCGACGGAAGGCGAGGGCAAGAGGTGTTTCATTCCTGACATGGCTGGCACATCCTGGAAAATCAGCTGCTAGTGAAAGGATCCTTGAACCAGCTCAAGAACAGAGAAAAAATAACAAGCTTAGAATCCATAGAGTCAAAGAAAATTATGGCATAGAAGACCATTCATCCTGTCTTGCCTGTGTTGCTCCTCTGAAATAGCTGTTGTGCTTAGTCCCACGTCCCTGCCTGCAACCCTTAAGTTCATCATTGTCCAGTATCTTGTCAAACACCCCTTTGAAATTATTTATGGATTCAGCTTCTGCCACCTTTTCAGGTAGAGTACTCCAGATCCCAACTTTCTGAATGTAAAGAAGAAAATCTCCTGTCCTCTCTGGATATTAGGATGGACTGAAGGTGGATTATTCAGGGGTCACACAGAAACCTCTTAGGCGCAGTATGAAACCCTGATGAAAAATTAGCATTTTTGTCTGCCTTATGAATCTGGAAGAAGGTTTAATTTCTTGCCACCAAATTAAATGATGTTTCCTGATGCACGTGCATATGGAGGGAATTTATTCAAAACTTGCTTTAAACACAGAACAAATGATTTCAACCTACATAAAGAACCAAAAGCACTTTTTCCTCCCAATGTGGTAGGATCAGAAGCAGCAATAGCAACAGAAGCCCAAAAATGTATTTTTCTAGCTGGGTCCCTGTGAAAGAATGATTGACGCTGACATAGATTTTGCAAAAGAGCAAGGCATTGCATGGCATTAGTTAGACTTTTCCCCTCTCCTTACAGCTCAGAATTTTTTGCACTGCAAGTTATCGGACCTGCGTTCTGATAAGGATATGGCAAGGGCAAAGACACCTTTCCACCAAGAATGATCTGCTTTTCCAGTTGGTACCCGACAGCTGGCTCATCTTCTTCATGGGTACTGCTGCTCCGTCAGTCTTGAGATATGTCCTTGTCTGACGGGCTGTAGACTTGGCTGAGGTTACCCGCTCTGTGTGGAGCACCGATTCTTGGATCATTGTCACTCTGCTCAACCCTGCTTAGAAGTGATATAGTGCCAATCATTCCAGGGGAGATGGTGGCGTAGTGGTAATGTCACTAGACCAGTAATCCAGAAGCTCAGCCTAATTCTCTCAGGACCTTGGCACCTTGTGGAATTCAAGCTCAGTTAATAAAATCTGGAATTATGAAGTTAGACTTAGTAGTGGTGACCACAACAAATGCCATTAATTGTTGTAAAAACCCATCTTGTTCACTGAAGTCTCTTAGGGAAGAACATTTGCCACCCTTATCTGGTCTGGCCTGCACTTGATTCCAGACTCTTAACTGCACTTGCAAATGGCCTCACAAGCCACTCAATTCAAGGACAATTAGGGATGGGCAACAAATGCTGGCCTTGCCAGTGATGCCCACATGCCTTGAAAAAATAAATAAGGAATACTACTATTCATTGAGTTCATTGCGTTCATTCACCCTTTACTCTTCTGTTCTCCAGATTTCATCATTTAAAGATTTCTGCGTAAGCTCACTCGCTGATAGTAACCAATGGGACAAAATGCTTCATGTTAGGAACTGGAGATAATTTTAAGTAATTTATATTTGTATTTGTGGGTGTTAGGAACAAAATATAACTCTAAGTTTAATTTATTTTCTTTAAATTTGTCTGTTGAGAAAGGTGAATCCTGGGTCTAGTTTCATTTAGAATGCTGTATGCAAGTCTGTGAGTTTGTTTGTGTTCTTTCATTTAAATGAGCTTTTATGAACTTTAAAGTGGTTTAATGAAGTTAAATCAAAGGAGGAAAAGCTAGGCTGTTACCAAGAAACAGAAAAAAATGGAAAAGCAGTTTGAGTTCAGTTGGTCTGTGGATACCACAGGTTGAGGAAACATGACAGGAGAGGGAATTCTAGAGAGCAGGTTTCCCAGAAGAATGGAAGACAGTTAAGTAAAGGAACATGGATAGGGAACCTGGAACTGATCCCGTTCAGTGAAGTTAATGTAAGGAGTGGAGGAAAAGGCTCCGAATTAAAGAAAGAAAGCAGCAGGCAGCAGACTTAAGGCACAATGGGCTTCCGAGAAGACAGAAGATCCAAGGAGACAGCCAAAGGTTAGTCACTCTGTACTCCGGACATGTGAAGCAAGGGTGTTTCTGTTGGCATGGTCTCTGAGAGAGAGGGCGTGGAAGGCAAAGCTCGAATACACATGGCCACCCGGGGGGAGGAACATTGGAAGGAGAGATCAAAACCCTGGAGGTGGAACCTTGTGGAAGGCGCCTAAGAGAAAGCGACATTTGAGAGAAGATTCCAAAGTGACTTCTTCGAGAGTGGACATTTGAAACCCTTGTGTGAACGATGCAGTTCAGTGAGACCAGTTGGCTCACAGTGTGACAAGCGTCTTGGGGGAGTTGATGAGAGATCTGCAGCATCTGTTTGAGGTGGCATCTGTCATTTGGTTTCAGAGTGTGGTGTGTCTGACCACAGGGCACCTATTGGTTTACATGGACTGTGTACTTATCGAACATTAGGGTATAAGATAGTTTTAGTAACTTGGGTCATGCTTACTAATCTATATATATCTGTAAAGATATAGTTATGAGTGAAGGATTAGTGTTATATAGATCATCTTTTTCTTGTTTAATAAATGTTTTATTCTTTTGTTAAAAGTACACTAACAGACTATGATGCTTTTCAGTAACTGTCCTCTACATTTCTAAAGAAAAGCTAACAGTGAGGAACTATTGAGCCAGGTTCCACCCAGGGATCTGACTTGTCCAGTAGTCACATCAGCTGGGATCATAACAGAGTGTAGGCTGACACTTAGTGCTGAGGGAGTGCTGCTTGGCTGGAGGTGCTATGTTTCAAATGAGACATTATACCAAGAATCCTTATGCTCTCTCTGGTGGATATAAAAGACCCTTTGACTCTATTTTGAAGCAGAGCAGGGGAGTTCTCTTTGATGTCCTGGTCAATGTATATCCCTCAATCAACATCACAAAAGCGAATTATCTGATCATTATTGCTATTCTGTTTGTGGGAGCTTGCTGTGTGCAAATTGGCTATCGCGTTTCATTACTTTACAGTAATGACAACACTTTGAAAGCACTCAACTGGTTGTGAAGTATTTTGGGACTCCCAGAGATAAAGACGCTATATAAATATGAATCTGTTTTACTTTTATCTTCAGACAGGATTGCCTGGGCAATGTACACATGATGTTCATGGTCCATAGAAACACAGGAGAGGAAATAAGGAGAAACTGTTTTCAGTGGCAGAAGAGTTGGTCACCAGATCACGTCGGCCTTAATTGTTCGGCCATCGGGCGCACGCGATTGGTGGGCACGGGAGTGGGCGGGAAATGTGCCACTGGTCACGATTGGCCCCTGGCCGCGATTTCATGCTGGCTGGCTGGCCAATTGACGGCCAGACAGTGTGAAACGTGCACTGAAGTGCACAGTACTGCCAGGATTGGTGGGGGGGGGGGAGGGGGGGTTGTGGGGACAGGGCGGGCGCCAGTGTAACCTGGAGTGGGGGGAGGGGTGGTGAGCGCTTCGAGAAATCTTCCTGGAGGCAGACAGCTGTCCCAGGGAGCCGCGGACCTCCACAGATTAACGGACACGACAAAAATGCTGCAAAATAAGTTCTTGCGGCACCAATCGAGCACCTGAAAGCATACCTTATATATATAAAAAAAAACAGTACCCACACATCTGTTTTTATTTTATTACCCCATGGAGATGTCATCCTGCCCTGGATTGAGTCATGAACGTGGCCTGGGAGAATGGCCCATCCGCTGACCGTGACTACGGACAGGCCACGTAAAATCACCGTTGTTTGCGTCATTAATGGGCCTAAGTGTCCGCTTAATAGTCGGCTGCCGCGCTCCTGACAGCTATGTGCGGGCCCCCCCCCAGCGGAATATCGTGTGAGTGCACGATGACATCAGGACCCTCGCCCAACATCCTCTCGGGGCCAATTCATGTCCGTTCTGGCCGGGCATGCACCCACTCGCCCGCCTGCCCGCGGGAGGTAATATCCTGACCGTGGGCTAATTGTGATTGTCGGAGGAATCAGAGGCGACATGAGGGGGAAGCATTTTAACGCAGCGAGCTGCTATGAGCTGGAACATGCTGGCTGAAAGAGTGGCGACAGCTGCTTCAATAATAACCTTCTAAAGGAAATGGAATAAACACTTGAAGGGTAAATGCATGCATGGTTCTCAGGACAGAGCAGGGAACGGGAACCAATTGGATCGTTTTACCAAACAGACACGATGGGCCAAATGGCCTCCTCTTTGCTGTATCGTTTTATGATTCCATGATAAGAGAGAGTGCTTGAACAAACAACCTGAAGCATTAATCTAAAATCATCACTTTATTGCCAATTCCCAATTACTGTGAATCCCTTCCCTGAACAGCCACAGCACAATGACCGTTATTGCTGTTATTACATTCTGACATAGAGTCAATTGTCAACAAAGGATACAAACAGAAGCTTGAAGTTTTGAAATTATTACATTTTGTTGATTAATTTGAGACTGGCAATTTTTCTGAGCAACCAATAGGAGCATAGTTAGAATGCTCACCCTAAGTGTTGCAATATGTAGTGTCGTTGCGTTGTATTCACTGCAAGTCCAGTTATCTATTATCACTCAGTGCTCTTCTGCTGCTGGCTAAACACATAAAGGTGTTCACATCTCCCTCCAAATGGATAATGTGATGAAACCTCTATAAAACAGCAATATCTGTCACAGCAAGATGTGGCTTTCATTCAGTAGCAGTTTTATTGCAAAGAGACTCATCAGGAATTGGTTCCCTGAGGTAAATTTCTTATCCTTTTGGGCATTAATGGCAATTCTGCTGCCCAGAGAATCAATGTTTTGTATGTGCAAATCAACACCCATAACTTATAAATGGAAACTAATATAAAGTGGCTGGCAGCTCTGTGTGGGGTTCTGCACTAGTGTGAAATGATGCAGATTAATCCTAGCCACTGTCATATGGTCTTAGAGAACATCTTGCTTCAGAACAATTGTTGGTGAATAACTAACCAACCTGAGAATCCAGAATAGTCCTACTTTGTGCCTTTATGCAATGTTTAAGCTTTGGTAGGGCTGAGTTCCAATTTATCTAAGTCCTTGTGGCTCTATGAATGATTACAATTATGTGGATAGACTGGAGAAACTCGGTCATTCACCTCAGAGCAGAACTAAGGGGAGAATTGATTGAAATGTCATGATGGGTTTAAACAGAGCAAACAAAGATAAACTATTCCCCTCGGTTATGAGCTGGAGGGCACAGATTTAAAGCGATTGGCAAAAGATCAAAGGCAACATGAGGATTTTTTTTTTTTTGCAATGAGTGGTTGGGATTTGGAATGTACTTCCTGGTACACTGATGGATACAGATTCAATGGTACCCTTCAAAAGGGAATTGGATAAATACTTGAATGAGAAAAAAATGTAGGAATATGAGGGGAGCGCAGGAAGTGGGACCTGAACTGTATTCGAAAAGCCTTTGCAGACTCAATGGGCTGAATGGCCTCCTTCTGCGGTGTGCTTCTCTATTATTTCCATGCTCATCCAGGTGAGAAATATGAAGACTGAGAATGTGATACTCTCTGTTTCTGAAGGCATTCAGTGTCACGGGTTTAGATGTGTTGTGGAAAATCGCTCACCTCGTTTCCAACATTATCCCTCAGACAAATCTACAAAGAGCCCCTTCATTTTCCCTTGCTCCTGCATGACACAGCTCCACTTCTCACACCAATCAGTTTGTGCCCCCTCGGAGACAGATTCTGTAATCTGGATTTGACAAATGTGAAATAAAAACAGAAAATTCTGGAAAAACTCAGCAGGTCTGATGGCATCTGCGGAGAGAGAGAGAGACAGAGTTTACGCTTTGACTCTTCTGCAGAGCAGCCTAATGCAGTAAACTGGTGTCACTGGAACTCACATGAACTCACCAATGTATTTCTTCTTGAGGTCTCTGCCTGAAGGCAGGTCAGACCTTCAGTACCACGACCTCCATCGCAGTAAGGGTGAAGAGGCAGATCCAGCAAAAGTTGGAAGCGCGCCCGCTAACAATGAAGCCCATCAAAGGCGCAATCGTCTGCAATTTTTTGCGGCCCGTCCAACCTTACGGTTGACGGATGGGCGAATCAGCCGGGCTGTCTTCACATTTTCCTGAAGCCTTATCCAAGGGCCGGACGAAACCTCCGTCAGGAAATAAAAGAAATGTCTGTGAACAGCGTTTATATGAGGTGTGCTTTCAGGTGCTTGGTTGTGAGGCGCAGACATTTTTTGCAGCCTTTCAGTGTTTTATTTTATCATTTGCAGGTACGTAGCTCCTTGAGGCAGCTGTCTGCCTTCAGGGAGCTCTCTTGCAGTGTTCACCCCTGCCCACAGTGACGTGGTCGCCCATCCTCTTCCTGACCCCACCCCCGAGCAGCGCCAAGCCTTTTAGTGCGCGTTTCACACTGGCTGGCTGATTATTTTTTCAGCTAGCGTGAAATCGGGGTCGAGGGACTGTTTCCTGGCCATTCCTGGGCCAGCTGATCATGTGCACCCGACAAGGTAAAAATTCAGGCCATAGAGAATAAAGCAAGGAAGTTATGAGGAACTTTATCAAACATTAGTTCAGCCTTAACTGGAGTACTGCATATAATTTTGAGCATCGTATTTTAGGAAGGATGTGAAGGTTTTAAAGAGTGTGCAGAAAAGGTTTAACAAGAATGGTTCCATGGATGAGGGATTTCAGTTGCGCTTGTAGATTGAAGAAGCTGGGACTGTTCCCCTTCGAGAAGAGATTGAGAGGAATTTTGAAAGAAGTGTTCAATTTCGTGAGGATTCTGGACAGAGTCAAGAGAGGGGAACTGTCCTCATTGGTGGAAGGGTCAAGATCCAGGGGATACAGATTTAAATAGATTGGCAAAAGAACCAAAGGCAAGTGCTGGTAAATGGGGTTAGGTAGGTAGGTCAGGTGCTTCTCAGGTGTCGGTGCAGACTCGATGGGCCGAAGGGCCTCTTCTGCACTGTGTGATTCTGAGATTCTGTGGCATGAGGAAAAACATTTTTATGTAGCATGCAGTTAGGATCTGGAATGCACAGCCTGAGAATGTGACAGAGGCAATTTCGTTCATGGCTTTCAAAACGGGATTGGGTAAGTACCTGAAGAGAGAAAAAAAAATGTAGGGCAGGGGGAAAGGGCAGGGGAGTGGGACCAATGGCATTGCTCCTTGCAGAGAGTTGGCATGAGCACAACAGGGCTGAATGGTTTATTTCTGTGCTGCATCCATTCTATGATTCTATGATTTTGGTGTTTGTTTCAAATGTGTTAGGGTGTGAGTGGGTCAGTGGGGAGAAACCTGAAAGAGAATGTCAAAAACTTCAATAAACAAAATGCTTTATTACGGTAACCATACAGCTAGTGTCTGTAGTAATTGTAGCTTTAAGGAATGTAGTGACTATAGCTTTAAGACTTAATTGTGTTGAATAATACCACTTGACAGTGTGAATGAATCAGCTTTAAGTGGGGGGAGCCTTAGAGTGGGAGTTCTCCTTCTAGTTGTGGAGTTTGATGGAAGCATGTAACTGCTGCTGCAGCCTGTAAATAAAGTTCAATGTGTCTAATGAGAAACCTGTCTGGAAAATCAGGTCCGTCACAAGATCCAACACTTGTTTATATATTATCTGATGTCACAACAGTGAGAAATCATCAATTTATGTTGTCTAGTGAAGGTCTTCAACTCCTGGTAGTGCACTGATGTGTAAAGCCGGAGAAACACTGCACCCTTTACAATGTGAAACAAGCTGCTCTAGTTTCTTACACCTTAGGGTTTTACTGTGTTTGTTAGCCTCCTGGTTTTGCAATGAAATGCATGTGAAACAAATTCTCATTGATCTGAACATGTCAGGATAACTGCATCTTAGAATTCCTGCTTATCCACTGGAATTTTCAGTCCTTGGCAGTTGAAAGACGGTATCTAAATCTTTGTGGTCCAGTGAAGGGATAACTCATTTCTGATAATTTTGCAATTTCTTTTTTTTTGGGGGGTACACTGTCAGTTTTAATGGGTTTAAGTGGTCCAGCAAGTTGCTCATGAGTAGGATAAACTCAAAACCAAGGCCAGTCTGGCCAAAAAGCTTGTTTCCATTTTGTAATGCCTGTGTAATAGTGAGAAGGCGTTCGATTTATTTCCTGTGACAATCTAGGTCATTGATTTCTGTTACTTGGAGAGGGCTCCAGGAATGTTCAAGTCTTTGCATCTCAAGCTTCATAACTTGCCAATTTATGGAGGTCTTTCACACTTGTGACAGAATTTCCATAATTCATTGAAATTAATGCTTTGCAGATGTCAGGGTGTATTTTAGATTTATGGCATTCCCTTCCAACATTAACTTGTTCACATCATTAATAAAGGATAAATTTGTCAAACAATGATTTTCCCTTCTTGTGAAATTGCATTGACTTTTATTATATTTCATCTCAAGATACGATTCTGAAGTATGTCTCAGGTATATTCCTGTCTTTCTGGAATTGCATTGCCTTTTCCCAGTCTTAAGATATCCCTTCGCTTTCTGAGGACTACATGAATTGTCCCAGTATCTCAGTGGATATCAATGCAGCCCAGGATGTCAGGAGTGCTTCAGTTGTTAGCGCTTTGAGGGCGGAATATTGTCCCAACCGGGAGTAAACGAGTGCGCCATGATGTGGGACTGATGTCCCGACATAATCGCGCACTCACGTCATATTTCGATCGGCGAGCACGCGCAAGAGCCGGCAGTGCGCCCACCGACAATTACGAAGCTCATTAAGGCCATTAATCAATTTATTTAATCCTATTTTTCACTGCTCATCCAACCTCATGGTTGTTGGGTGGGCGAAGAGGCCAGGCGGCCTTTGCATTTTTTTAAGGAAATCTCATCCACGGGCGGGATGAGGTTTCCAACAGTAATTTAAAAAAAACACATTTCAAACGTCATTTTTAATATGTCCCCGTTCGTGGGACTGAGTCACACGTGGGGACATGTTTCCCTTATTTTTAAAATCTTTACTATCTTAATTCTTTGGCTCCCTGAGGCAGCTCTGCGCCTTCAGGGAGTTTTCAGTGCACGCTCCCCCCCACACTGCGCATGCGTGGACTTTAGCACTCGCGTGCCTCCCCCCCACCCCAACTTCAGCAGCGCTGAGCATTTCAGTGCGCCTCTCATGCTGGCCGGCCAATTAACGACCAGCCAGCGTGAAATCACGGTCGGGGCCTGATCGTGGGCGGCGGTCTGTTTCATGGTCGTTCTTGAGCCCGCCTGACAAAGGGAAAATCCTGCCCTTAAGCTTCTGAACCAGCACGGCATGGGCTCAAACCCCGCTTCGGTGGGACATTTAGGCTGATGCTTCAGCGCAATACCGAGGGCACTATCTTTACAGTGCACAATCTTTTGAATGAGACACAACAGAGGTCCTATTTGTCCTCTCAGATAAATGCAAAAAGATCCTCTGGAGCTTGTAATATCTTTGCAGGAAGGTCAGGAAATTACTTCCTGGCAACATGGCAGTTATTTATCACTCAACTAACTTACCTAAAAACAGATGATCTGGTTGGTATCACTTTGCTGTTGTGGGTGTCGTGTTATAATGATATAATACCTTGAGCTTATTTACTGTACAAGCCACAAGGCACCAACCACTCATAAGGGATTTGGTAAATACATTGTGGATTCATTTATTATGACGAGGCACATGGGAACAGTTACGCATAGGCATAAAGTTTGAAGACATTAAAGAGGTGTGTGTGTGTGCTCTGCTTAAAGTAAAAGTGCAAGTAAGACTGGATCGCATGACACATTTCCCTTCTGATATCATGTTGATACCCCTTAAGGGCTTATTACAACAGTGGGAGCTTGCTGTGCGCAATACTGACTGCTGCAATTCCTGTATTATAACAGTAACAACTCTTCCAAAATACTGTATTGGCTGTGAAATACTCGGGGATATCCTGAGGTCACGAAAGATGCCCTGTAAATGTTATTTTTCTCTCTTATTACTGAAACAAGCAGACTTCCTGTTATTCATGGTCTGTACTAAATAAGTTGATTTCAATCAGGGTTATATCAGCAATACAACCGTCCTTCACACCCTAAGGGTACAAAGCTAAATTAGTCAAGATTCTTGCCGTTGATTTTGAGCTGTTTGTCCAAGTATATCTCTGCCGGAAAATGCAAACAAGTTAACATTGCATTAGCAAATGATTGACTTTATTGAATTCTACTTGCTTAGCTCTCAGATGAAGCATGGCCAGTTGGGGAATGTACCAGAGAGTGACTGGTTTCTGTATAATGAGACAGGACCATAAGGGAAGAAAATGTAATGGAACCTACACAGACTAGATAGAATATTCTCTGTTGCTGCTTTTATTAAACTACTCCTGATTGTTCATATCAAAACCTATCTAGGCTAACATTTTTAAGCGTAGTCTGAATTCTCCCCACACATCTCAGCTCCAGACAATACTCCTTCAATCTTTGGTTATGAATAAGTGGAATTCTTTTCAGAGGTCATCTGAACATTATACATTTAAGTAATCTTTGCTGTTAAATCGGCTTTAGCAGAAAAAATGTCCTTAGAGAGGAATGGGCAGGATCAACGAAGGATTTCAAAAAAAAGGGCGTACTTCAGTGAAGTGCACAATTGACAGCTTTAGACTGTACAAAGGCATTGAGTAACCTTATCATTGAGATGGGTCTCATGCCAAATGAAGGTGTGAAAGTGGTTCAACTGAGTGGAACTTTATTGTTTGCCTGAACTTCCTTTACTGCAATGGTTCAGAAATTAAAAAGGTAGGTAATTTAAGGATGTCATGTTATGTTTAGAAAGTAACCTGTCCACAGGGTGCAGGTTATATCCTCTTTTGTGCATTTTCTTTCCACATTTTCATGTTCCAGAACGCGCTGCCTGAAAGGACAGAGAAAGCGGATTCACTAGGAGCTTTCTAAAGGGGAATTAAATTAACTTAAAAAAATAAAACAAATTGTAAGGTTATGGGGAGAGAGTGAGAGGGTGGGGAGCTGGGGAGTGGGACTAAGTGGGATATTATTGCATGGTGAGCCAAGTGGCTCCATTCTCTGCCGCGTGATTCCAAGTTTCCATGATGTTGACCATTCGGGAAATGGGGAAACATTTGGCCACAGATTTCTTGCACGCTGATCCCATCCTAACTTTGCCAGAAGTGCAGAAATCTCATTTACCCTTGTACACATGACTGTAACCGATATTTCGATGAAACTACAGCAGGGGAGTGGGTACGGCTCCCATGGGAAATTCCTCAATCACTCGTTCAACATCATTGCTGGTGCTCAGAGAAGTGTTTATCGCCGCAGTTCATTGTGTGGGATTTGCTGATGAACAAATTTGCTGTGGTGAGTGTTTCTGATAACATTGCAGGGATCCCAGCTTCTTTATGAAGGTGCAGGCATGATGGGCTAATGGTCTCCCCCTGTGCTTTCTCTAAAGGACCTCGCACAGCACACTACTGCCTGACAGGGACGAGATGAATTTCATTTTGCCAGGGCCTTTGCCAGAATTAAACTGGGTGGGAAGTGGTGCTAAGAGCGGCCAGAGTTGACCAATCTATCAACTTTTCTTTGCTTTGGCAACTGGTGTAAGACCTTAAGACATGGGGCAGAATTTTCTGCCTAACAGGCGGGCGGGCTTGACCCAATCTCCGGTGGGTGGGGAGCCGATCCCCGCTGGAGAAGCGGGCCCCAACCCCTGCTCGTCAACGGCAAAGTTCAGCCCATAGGAGCAGACGTATGCGATTTGGCCAGTCGAGTCTGCTCTGCCATTCAATGAGATCATGGCTGATCTGCTAATCCTCAACTCCACTTTACTGCTTTTTCCCCAGAACCCTTGATTCCCTTACTGATTAAAAATCTTTCTCTCTCAGCCTTGAATATACGTAACGACCCAGCCTCTCCAGCCCTCTGTGGTAAAGCATTCCACAGATTCACTACCCCCTGAGAGAAGAAATTCCTCCTCATCTCTGTCTTAAATGGGTGACCCCTTACTCTGAGATTATGCCCTCTGGTCCTAGACTCTCCCACAAGGAGAAACAGCCTCTCAACATCTAACAATGATCCTGCCAAGATCACCATCTCCTTAAGTGTTGAAGTTTATAAACATCACAGCAGTAGGCAGACTGGACAAATCCTGACTGTTAAGTCCTTAAGTAAAACCTGTTCACTGAGTGATCCACTCATGCCAAGGCATAACCTGGTTAAAACAGTACATTTTCCCAAGGTCCTGAGAGAATGGCCAAGTTTCAGTTACATGCAAAAAAAACCCCCAAAATTTTGTGGATACTGGAAACCTGAACTAAAAAGAGAAAATGCTGTAAATCCTCAGCCATTCTGGCAGAATCTGCGGAGAGAGGAACAGTTAATGACCTGAATTTTATTGTGGGACATTGGTGCTCCAACCTTGCAGCAGAAGCTTGCTGGCAGTGGGACCTGCTCCACTATTTTACCGCAGAATTTTTTTTTCTGAATTGGCCACCTTGTGGTTCCTGCTGCCCCAGTGAAGGATTGGCGGTCAGACTCCTGAATGCCGCTGACCTAATCAGGGCGCTGCCAGCTCTGAAGCCCCCGGCACCTTCATCGGGAGTGTTGGTTGCATCTGAGGTGGCGGGTGGGGGGGGAGACACTGGGGCTGGGGACCATCTGTGTTTTTAAAAAAAGATAATAAGTTCAGGGGTTCGAGAGTCAGAGGGGAAAGCCCTCCTGGAGAATCACTGGGATCCTTTCCCATGACCTGCTCTCTGAACAATGACCCCCTGAGCTGCTGCAGGGAGGCTGCCTCCACTTAACTGGTGGTTTGGAAAGCTGCCCTGTCATCGGCATCATGCTGAGACCTCCATCAAATTGTGCCAAATTGGACTTTATTTATGTTAATTGGCTGGACCGCACTGAGGAACTGACCGGACACGGCTCCCCACGAAGTTACCACCCCACCCCCGACCCTGCCTCTGAGCCTGCACTGTGGGGCCTGTAAAATCCTGGCCAATATTTCAAGTAATCTTTCACCAGAACTCAACTCAGAACTCAATATTTGTTGAGTATTTCCAGGGTCTTCTGTGTCTATTTTGCATTTACCATACACATACTCTTCTCTCACCTTTTTTTTACCTCCTTTTCTCTACTTTTTCTTTTCTGTCTGCCCTGTTCCCTCTTTCTATTCTCTCTTCACAGTCTCCTGCCCACAGAAAACTGGAATGATTTCTCACCTTGGACATGGCTCGAAGTAGCTATGGGGTGCGGTGACCTCAGATTTCATAGGGTAATGAACGTCCGATATTAACATGATTGAACATATGTTTCAATCAAAGCCATTCACAAATGGTGGGCTCTGTAGTGATGCTTTGCTTTCTTTGTTCAGCAAAGAAATGAGCAGGTGATGGTGTAGTGGTATTGTCACTAGACTAGTAATCTAGTAATGCTCCGGGAATCCGGGTCGAATCCCACCAAGGCAGATGGTGGAATTTGAATTCAGCAAGAATCTGGAATTAAAAGTTGATTCTTGTCAAAAACCCATCTGGAAGTCTGTTGTGACTCACAGTCTGTGGTTGACTCTGAAATTGCCTAGCAAGTCACTCAGTTGCATCAAACTGCTATGAAGCCATAGAAAAGGCATGAAACCTGCATCGAGTAGGTATCGGAAATGACAATGGCAAACTCAACCCTGTCGACCCTGCAAAGTCCTCCTTACTAACATCTGGGGGTTGTCTCACAGACTGGTCAAGCAACAGCCTGACATGGCCATCCTCATGGAATCATGCATTACAGATAATGTCCTAGACGCCACCATCACCATCCCTGGGTATGGCCTGTCGCAGACCCAGCAGAGGTGGCTGTACAGTTGGGAGGGAGTTGCCCTGGGAGTCCACAGCATTGACTTGGGGCCCCATGAAGTCTCATGGCATTAAGTAAAGGCATTAGACCGAGTCTAAATGATGTAGCTGCTACACTTGGTCTGCGACAGGTGGTGAGGGAACCAACGAAAGGGGAGAAACATACTTGACCTGCCTGCCATGACAGTATTGGTAGGAGTGACCACAGCACAAATGTTGTGGAGACAAATTCCTGCCTTCGCATTGAGGATACCCTCCATTGTGTTGTGTGGCACTACCACCGTGCTAAATGGGATAGATTTCTCACAGCTCTAGCAACTCAAGACTGGGCATCCATGAGGTGCTGTGGGCCATCAGCAGCAGCTGAATTGTATTCAACCACAATCTGTAACCTCATGGCCCAGCATATCCCCCACTCTACCATTACCATCAAGCCAGGGGATCAACCCTGATTCAATGAAGATGCAGGAGGGCATGTCAGGAGCAGCACCAGGCATATCTAAAAATGAGGTGTGAAGCTGTAGCACAGGACTACTTATGTACCAAGCAGCAAGTGATAGACAGGGCTAAGTGATCCCACAGCCAATGGATCAGATCTAAGGCCTGCCACATTCTGTGGTGGACAACTAAATAACTCACTGGAAGAGGAGGCTTCACAAATATCCCCATCCTTAATGATGGGGAAGCCCTGCATATCAGTGCAAAAGATAAGGGGCTGAAGTGTTTGCAACAATCTTCAGCCAGAATTGCCAAGTGGATGGTCCATCTCAGCCTCCTCTGGAAGTCCCAGCATTACAGATGTTAGACTTCAGCCAATTCAATTCACTCCATGGAATATCAGGAAACGGCTGAAGGCACTGGATACTGCAAAAGTGATGGGCCCTGACAATATTCCGGCAATGGTGCTGAAGACTTGTGCTCCAGAACTTGCCATGCTCCAGTACAGCCACAACACTGGCACCTATCTGGCTATGTGGAAAATTGCCCAGGTATGTCCTGTATACAATAAGCAGGACAAATCCATTCTGGCAAATTACCGTCCCATCAGTCTACTCTCGATCATAACTAATGGAAGGGGTCATCAACAATGCTATCAAGTGGCACTTTACTTAGCAATGATCTGCTCACTGACATCCAGTTTGGGTTCTGCCAGGACCAATCAGTGCCTGACCTCATTACAGCCTTGCTTCAAATATGGACAAGAGAGCTGAACTCCCGAGGTGAGGTGAGAGTGACTGCTCTTGACAACAAGGCAGCTTTTGATCGAGTGTAACATCAAGGAGCCCTAGCAAAACTGGAGTCAATGGGAATCAGGGGGAAAACTCTCCACTGGTTGGAGTCATACCTAGCACAAAGGAAGATAGTTGTGGTTGTTGGAGGTCAGTCATCTCAGTTCCAGCACATCAATACAGGATTTCCTCAGGGTAGTGTCCTCGGCCCAACCATCTTCAGCTGCTTCATCAAATGGCCTTCCTTTCATCATAAGGTCAGAAATGGGAATGTTCACTGATGATTGCATAATGTTCAGCACCATTCATGACTCCTCAGATACTGAAGCAGTCCATGTCCAAATGCAGCAAGACCTGGACAATATCCAGGCTTGGGCTGACAAGTGGCAAGTAACATTCAAGCCACACAAGTGTCAGGCAATGATCATCTCCAACAAGAGAGAATCTAATTATCGCCCCTTGATGTTCAATGACATTACCATCACTGAATCCCCCACTATCAACATCCTGGGATTACCATTGACCAGAAACTGAACTGGACCAGTCATATAAATACTGTGGCTACAAGAGCAGGTCAGAGGCTAGGAATCATGCGAAGGGTAACTCACCAGCTGATTCCCCAAAGCCTGTCCACCATCTACAAGGCACAAGTCAGGAGTGTGATGGAATACTGTCCACTTGCCTGGATGAGTGCAGCTCCCACAACACTCAAGAAGCTTCACACCATCCAGGACAAAGCAGCCCACTTGATTTGCACCACATCCACAAACGTTCACTCCCTCCATCACTGATGCACTGTAGCAGCAGTGTGTGTACCATCTACAAGATGCACTGCAGGAATTCACCACAGCTCTTTTGACAGCACCTTCCAAACCCATGACCACTACCCTCTAGAAGGACAAGGGCAGCAGATAGATGGGAACACCACCACCTGGAAGTCCCCCTCCAAGTCACTCACCATCCTGACTTGGAAATATATCGCCGTTCCTTCACTGTCGCTGGGTTAAAACCCTGGAACTCCCACCCTAACAGCCCTGTGGGAGTACTACACCACATGGACTGCAGTGGTTAAGAAGGCAGCTCACCACCACGTTCTCAAGGGCAACAAGGGATGGGCAATAAATGCTGGCCCAGCCAGTGAAGCCCACATCCTGTGAATGAATTAAAAATAAAAATTCTGTATGGTATCTTTAAGTGGACAATATGCACATTTTCCAATTCCAAAACACTACTGCACAACACTTTTCCTAAATCAAAACTCTTCCATTAAATCTCTATTATACCCCTCTATTGAACCTTCACTGAATTAAAGGGAACAAACTCATCTTCTCCAGTGTCTCCACATAACGTATGTCCCTCATTGCTGTAGAGCGTGAGATGTTTGATTCCACTGGCATCAGATCTTCAGAAACATTAATAGAAAAGCTTAACTCAGAGAAATGTTCTACTTGCAATGAACATTCAGAGCTCCAGATGCACCAAGTGACAATTGAGAGCTTAACTCCTGATCTCTAATCAGCCGGGTAACTGATTTTAGTTGGTGGATCTTGGCCTGCTAATTTCCTGTGACCACCTGATCCAGATTACTTTGTCTTCCAGACACAAGGGGACCTTCCTCTCATTGTGGCCTTTTGGTTGCTGCCCAGGAGGTTCACCTAAGTCTCCAGCAGGTCTTCACCTGCTCCACTTCCACTCCCTGGTTCTCAAACCACCATCAGAGGCTTCAGTCTGCCCTACTCTTGGCCTTGGCTTCTCAACGCCGCGATTCACCAGTCTTGAACTCTTGCTTCAGCTCCTGGCTGCTGCCCTGCTCTCCCTCCCTCTCTCTCCACGAGTCTTCAGGCTCCACCCGTTCTTCAGCCCACGCTTCAGGCTAAGGCTCCACCTCCAGCCTGCCAAGGACATTTCCTTTTGTTCCACGGGGGCCCCATGGCCGATCAAGTCACTGGCCTGACATCCTCCCAGGCCGACCACCTCTGCTGGCGGAGACCTAGTGCCCAGCAGGAAATGCCCGACTGTGGGCGGGGCTCAGCATCCAGCCCATGCCAAAGTCACCAGTTGGGACACCGAGATCCTGCTCGCTGCGTCTGATGCAGCTGCTACTGTTCTCATACAGTAAATCTCCTTCACAGGCTTCAACAACGTTTTCTATCTTTGATATTAGTCCGCTGCTATATCCTCAACTCAATACACTGGATGAATATTTTGTGACGATGCTACACCAAATGTGACATTGTGGAAGATTTGAGCAAAAATAACAAAGAATTGCGCAAAATGCTTAGAAAAAAACTTAAGAAGATGAAAGTGGATTGATAATGAAGGTAATAATACAGACCAAATGTGAGGGGTCAGTCGCAAAATGACACTAATCTAAGCATGGCGGTCTGTATCGGAGCTCCTTCTACACTGCATGATACTGAGAAAAAGGAAGTTCCAACATCATCCCTGGTCTGAAATGCATTAACTAATCTTAGCAAGTAGCCTTGGTACATGTGCTACTATTTGTTCAACATCATTGTCAGTCCTCCGAAAAAAAGATAACTTCTGCCAGTCTTCATAATTTGTGTGTCCTCAAGTGAAAATACCTTTAGGATGGAAAGAGGAAAAGACTCAGCCATGGCTTGTGTCTCCACTCGTAATCCAATGACTTCTAGTTGAAAGTGGCTGTACGTGGCAGAGTGAGGACATTTGCAGTCACAAGTGGTCAGAAAACCTACTGACAAATTGCTGTCTGTTCTTACAAGTGGCTTCAGCCCAGTGACAAAGACGACCTGAATCTGTAGCTACATATCCCAGAGTTAGTTAGTATTTTTGAGTGAGTAGGAGAGGGAATTACTGGGATGAGGGGGGGTGGTGGGTGGAGGGGCCAGACATTATTCTAAATGTTTTTTTGAGTATAATTGAAGAGGAATAATGAATTATATTGGCAGTCCTTTACTTGCTTGAGGTAGACTATGGCATTGTGAATCTCACTCCTTATTCTCATCTTCCAGTCACTTGACCAATCATCAATTTGAGCAATAATGGATATCCGTGAGTCCTGTCTTACTGAATTAAGGACAAGGTGACTGACTGAAGCATCAGATGGAAAGTCGAGTCTATCAGTCTATTCTCTCTCTTCAATCTGACAAGACTGTACACACAAAGTCTATTATTTGCTGGTCGATTAGTGTTTGAAACTGCAATGTCTGAATACTGTACTTTCCACTTCATTCAAGAACAGCGTACCAATTGAACGACCCTCTTGACACTTTCTAACATGCAGAGGAGGGATCAAAACTGATAACATTTCATCAGCAGCAATGAAATATTTTGCACTCTTGGATCAGGAGGCTAATAAATAATGGAATAATCTCCAATTGCCTGGATGAGTGCAGCTCCAACAACACTCAAGAAGCTAAATATCATCCAGGACAAAGCAGCCCATTTGACTGGCACCCCATCCATAAACATTCACTCCCTCCACCACCAACGTACAGTGGCAGCAGTGTGTACCATCAACAAGATGCACTGAAGGAATTCACCGATGCTCCTTAGGCAACACCTTCCAAACCTGTGACCACTTCCATTTAGAAGGACAGAGGCAGCATATGCATGGGAACACCACCACCTGCAAGTTCCCCTTCAAGCCACACACCACTCTGACTTGGAAATATATCGCCGTTCCTTCACTGTCGCTTGGTCAAAATCCAGGAACTCCCTTCCTAATAGCACTATGGGTGTACCTACACCACATGGACTGCAGCAGCTTGAGAATTCGGCTCACCACCACCTTCTGAAAAGCAATTAGGGCAATAAATGCTGGCCTAGCACTTGTTGAAAGGATAAAAAGAACTTCAAACAAATCAGCCCCATCTCTCATATGAAAAAATGCCTCATAATGTATAAACAAGCTCAGCTTTTAAGAAAAAAACATTATGACTGGGATTGCATTCTCATGTACCACACTGAGGGATGGAATATAATAGTTCATTTGGTGGAATTGACCTAATGGTCTTAACTTTCAATCATAATGCACCACATTCAATTGCTCACTGTCGTAGGCCAGGCTGTTAATTCTTTATTGCACAATTCAATTAAATCACACAATTATAAGGCTGAACTGTGATCCATGTTCAATAGATAAATATTCTCTGTCCATATGCGATTAGAATTAGTTTATAGAAAAGACATTAGAAAGTACACTGCATCAGTGTACACACAGTTTAATTTTAAAAATAGCATTTGGAACAAAATACAATGATCATTTCACCAATTTTAATATCAGTCAGAATTTTTCCATCCTGAAATTATGGAAACTCATCAACAGTGCCCACTTTCCATTATCTACTTATTAACCTGTAATCCCTGTGGTCTCCAGTTTTCACACAGCATGAGAATAAAGCTGGTTTAAAGAAAATTACTTGCTGTCATTTTCAAAGTGCATTGTAGTTTGAGAATATTGTAACACAGATTAGGTGGAGATTCTGCCTAAACATTTTTAAAAGTCTCACTAAACCGTTAACGCTGGAGAAGGGTGTTGCAAAAATCTATCTCAGTGCAGTCAGCTAATTAAAATACAATGGGGTGGGGAGAAAATGGATGCATTTAAGTACATGAGGGAGGGAGGAAAAGGGAAAAAAAGACTTCCTTTCATCTCGCACCTCCCATGACCATCAGACATCTCAAAGCATTTTACAGCCATTTAAGTACTTTTGTCGTGTAGTCACTTTTGTATTGTTGGAATTTGCGAGAAAAATAAAGGTGTTCAGTTTCCCTCTCTCCTCTGTCCGTAACTCCCATTATAACTACTCGATAATTTTTTGCGCCTTGTGGTAATTATGGCTTTATCTAATATGTAGTACACCTTTAAGAAGAATGTTATAAGGGAAGATCACATGACTTTGTGTAACCGAAAGAAAAGTAGTGTGGGCTACCGCTGTTGTCAGTGGTCTGTAGTCAGAAGTGTGGAGATAGGCTTGATGTGAAAGCACAAATGTACCTGCTGAGTACCTTTGTAAATAAACAAAATGTGTTCCACCTAAGAAGTGTCTACTGATCAACTCTATCCAACTCGGCCATCCCTCAGCAAGTGTGCAGCTGGGTTTCAGAAGACCCAACACACCCTCTCTGTAGTTTCCCTGCAAATTTGTTCTTCTACATCCTTCCCACTAATTGGCAGCCTATAGACTACAGCAAGCAATGTAATTGTACCTTTTTTTGTTCTTTAGCTGTAGCCAAATGGATTCTGTCCTTGACTCCTCTGGGACATCCTCTTTCTCCAGCATCGCAATGCTCTCCTGAATCAATACCGCCACCCCTCCCACTTATCTTCCTTTCCTATCTTTCCTGTATTATTGTATCCAGGGGCAGAATGTTATGCTGATCGGGAGGGAGAGTGCCCAGCCCGCTCGGACATGAAATCGTGCTACACGACATCAGGCGAGCGCCCTGACATCATCCCACGCTTGCGCGTATTTCAGTCGGAGGGTGCATGCAAAAGTCGGAAGCGTGCCTGCTGACAACTAAGAGGGAAATTAAGCCCATTAGCAGAGAAATTGACTCTGATTGTTTGTGGTCCGTCCAACCTTATGGTTGGTGGAAGGGCAAATCGGCCGGGCAGCCTTTATGTTTTTTGTGAAACCTCATCCGATGGTGGGATGGGGTTCCCATTATGAAATAAAATAAAATTAAGAATCTGTTGGCAGAATTTTTATCATCGATGTTTTCAGGTGCCTGACCCTGATGCTCGGACATTAATTTTTCCCAGTTTTTTGAAAACCTTGTTGGATGGTTTTTGGATCTGCAGCTCCCTGAGGTGGCTCTCTGCTTTCAGGGAGCTTTCTGTCGGTGCTTACCCACACCCGCCTTGACCTCATCACCCACTCTCTCCCTGACCCCACCCCAGCAGCGCTGATCTTTTTAGTGTGTGTTTCATGCTGGCTGGCCTTTTATCGGCTAGCCAGCGTGAAATTGCAATTGGGGGCCAATCGGGTTGGCATTCCGTTTCCCGGCCAATCCTGAGCCTGCTGATCACGCCTGCCCGCTGAGTTAAAAATCCAGTCCTGTCCTTCGTTGAGCCAGGTCTCTGTTACAGCCACAGCATCATATTTCCACATGGCAATCTGCACATGAAACTCACCAATCCTGTGATCCACATTCCGTGCATTCACATAAATGCACAGTAACCCTGATTTAGACTTTGTCACTTTCTTACTCCAAACTCACTTAATAATTTACTATGTTCTACTCTAGTGCTATGTATCTCTCCCAGTATTCTGTGCATCTTGATATTCCTTTCTGATATTTTCTCCTGGTTCACACACCTCTGCTAAGTTAATTTAAACTCTCCCCAATAGCACTAGCAAAACACTCCACAAGGACTCAGTCCCGGGTCTATTTAGGTGCAACACATCTAGCCTATACACATCTCATCTCCTCAGAGCTGGTCACAAAGTCCAAGAATCTACCACCAATCTTCCTGCACCATCTCTCCAGTCACACATTCATCTGCCTTATCCTCTTATTTCTGTACTCACTTGTGTGTGGTACTGGGGGTAATCCACCGATTCCTAACTTTGAGGTCCAGCTCCCTAATTTCCTAAACAGCTCTCTAAATTCTGACTGTAGGACCACACCCCTCTCTCCCTGCATAATCTTAAATTGTGGGATGACCACATCTATAAACATGCTATCCACAAATTTCACAACCTCATGGGTGTACCGCAGTGATGCCAGCTGCTGCTCAAGTTGTGAAACCCAGAGCTCAAGCTCCTGGAACTGAAAACTCTTCCTGCATGAATGATTATCCAGGACACGGGAAACATCCTGGAGTTCCTCCATAGCATACGATGTGTACTCTCAAGGTTGAAGCAGCCTTGTCATTCCTCTATATGGTAGTTAATAACCTTACCAGTAATAATAAACCTTATTCCTGTTAATAAACCTTTAGCAATATTAAAAAAATGTTACCACTATTAATAAACCTTGCCAATACTAATAAACCTCACAAATATGTCTTTGGAACTCTTTTCCTCAAAAGGCGATGAAAGGAGTGTCTTTGAGTATCTTTAAGGCAGAGCTAGATAGATTCTTGACTAACAAGTAAGTGACAGGTTATCAGGGAAGGCAGGAGTGTAGGGTTGAAGTTATAATCAAATCAGCCATGAGCAGGCTTGAGGGGCCGATTGGCTTACTCCTGCTCCTAATTCATATGTTTGTACGTTCATAATACTGATAAACCCTAAAAATACCTTATTAGCAAGGGTGAACCTTTTTAAAAAAAAAAAGACTCACCTGGTTATTCCCTTACTTAGATAAGATAAATAGGAAGTATGCACTCGCCAATCACCTGCCTGTTTCCCTTTGATGTCACACCTTGATTATTTCTTTCCAAATGTGGGCTCTGAACACACAGTCCAGCTCCTTGTAGTGGTGGAGAGCACTGGTCTGCTTTCACTGTTTCCCATCATTCAGCAAGTGAAGTCTTGTTCTCTCTGCATTGTTTTAAACTCTGCTCCATGTTCACTGTTTCCCACCATTTAACTTTGGAGAATGGAAAAGCAGCAGTAATAGTCACTAGCCAATCAAATCACAGTTTTACACTGATATCACAGTTTTGATTTTTTTTATCTCTCTCTCTCTCTCTCTCTCTCACTTCAATGATGCTGACCTGCTTCACACTCCTCCCGGTCTGCTTCACAACAATGCTGACCTGCTTCACACTCCTCCCGGTCTGCTTCACAATGATGCTGACCTGCTTCACACTCCTCCCGGTCTGCTTCACAATGATGCTGACCTGCTTCACACTCCTTCTGGTCTGCTTCACAGTGATGCTGATCTGCTGGGGAATGAGTTAACCCTAATGGAAATGAAATTCCTCTTCCAGAGATTCCTCCTTCACTTTGTTCTCGTGACAGGTCAGGCCCTGATACTGGAGTCAGGCTACCTTCACTCAGAAAATGCAGCATCCTCAACTAAACTGTTTCACATCAGTTGTAGTGTAAACATGCTGAATTTGACATGGATACGAAAGCATCATTGTCTGGATTGCAAAAAGGCCATTTGGACCATTAAGTCCACTCCATCCAGAGTCTATGTAAGAGAATTTTAACACAAACTCTCCCAAAGACATCACCTCATCATCCCCAGTGCTCATGTACAATGACACAACGGGTGCAAATTGTGAGCGTAAGCATCCAATATGGTGTGCACTCATCACCCAGCTCTATGGTTAAAGCCAGAAAAAATACTATCACCTGAAACAGTAATTAGTCCCTTGGTATGTAGAAAATATGTCTTTGAAGTCCCTTTCTGCAAAATTCTGATCTACTTGCAGCTCAGCTTAAAGGAACCACCGGAAGCCATGACAATAAAGACAAATTTTAAAATACTTGGTTCAATATGGAGTCAGGTGCTTCTTCTAACACCAAGAGCAGTATTGAAGACCATTGTTAGTCCCAACTTGTTAACGTTCCCAATCGCTCCTTCTGATCACGTCCTCACTTCCCTATCACTTACACCTCTCCACTTTGCTTCACCTCCCATCCATCAGTCCCCCTCCTCCAATCACCACACCCGCAGATCACCATCCTCTCTCCCAGTCCCCTCCTCCTCAATTGCTCCACCCCCCAATCACTATACCCTCTTCTGATCACTTCTCCCAAACTCTGTGGTTTCTTCCCTCACTTTCCCAGGACATGACTGAGGGCCACTGCTGATGACACTGAGTCTCATGCTTTGCAACGAAAGGTTGATGGATGACCTTTGTGCTGTAGAGTGAGCAGAACTGGCAAGGGTTGAGCTCGCCTTTGTCTACTGTGGGATATTTGGAAGAGGAGAAGAAGTGAGATTGAAGTGAGTTGCAGAGAAGCGAAAGGAATGGGTGATTTGAGTGTTTACGATGACACTTACTGACAGGTTACAGAGTCTGTACAGTACAGAAGGAGGCCATCCAGACCATTGAGTTTGCACTCTCTGAAAGAGAATTCTACCCAGTCCCACGCCCCGTAGCCCTGCACATTTTTTTCTTTTCAGGTAGCATACAATTCCCCTTTGAACCCTGATTGAACCCGCCTTCACCAAAGTAATTGGTCGTTCACCATTTGAAAAGGAAGAGAAATAAAATCTTATGACTAACCTACAGTTGACGGCTGCTTTCCAACTTACCTGATTTCTACACCGTTGATTTGCAGTCGCCCCAGGTGTTCTCAGCCCTTGTAGAGGCGAGGGGCATCCTAGGGTGGGGTGTGTCCCACACCTGTGCATTAAGGACTGCCTCATAAAAAAGAATGTAAGTACCAGGCCCCTGCTCCTGGTTGCAGTGTGCAGTGATGGTGGGGGGGGGGGGGTTGGGTGGGGGGAGGGGGGGCAGTGGTGGGGGAATCAGGGGATGGGGGGCTGGGCAAGACAATTCAGAGAGTTAGAAGCCCGAACACATAAAAATGAAAATAACAAATACTTGCATTTATATAGAACCTTTCACAGCCACCAAACATCCCAAAGCATTGGAGTACTTTTGAAGTGTAATCACCGTTGTAACATAGGAAATGTGGAAGCCAACTTGAGCACAGCAAGATCCCACAAAACAGGCAAGTGATAATGACCAGATACTCCATTTCCTGCGATTTTGATTGAGTGATTAATATTGCCCTGTACACTGGCGATAACTCCCCTGCTCTTCTTTAAAATATTGCCAAATGTTCTTTAGGCCCATTTGACAGGCCAGACAGAGCCTCAGTTTAACATCTCATCTGAACGACAGGACCTCCAAACCTGCAGCATTGCCTCAGTGTTGTATTCTGCACTGGACCGTGTCATGAACACCGAATATGGCAGGATGCTTATGTTTTAAAATGCCCCTCTAAATCAAAAGTGAAAGGACGTTGTTTTTCTGGGAGAAGTTAAAGTGCTTCCTGGCAAAGCTGTCACTAGTCTTCTGGGAAGTGTTTATGGGATATCGGTTGCTCTGGAAATGAAAGTTAGCCCAAAGGAAAGAAATGAACCCAGAGGGCATGATCTCAAAGTAAAAGGCAGGCCATTTAGGACTGAGGTGGGGAAAATTTTCTTCACTCAGAGGGTGGTGAATCTTTGGGTTTCTCTACTCCACATGACTGTGACGGCTCAGTTGTTGAGCATGTTCAAAGCAGAGGCCAATAGATTTCTAAATCCACCAATGACATTAAGGCAATGACAGGGTTAGTGTAGGGAGATGGCGTGGAAGCAGAAGATCAGCCATGATCTAGTTAAATAGCAGAGCAGGCTCTATGGGCTGAATGACCTACTCCTTCTCCTATGTTCTTCTTATGTACCCTAGATCTCCCTGAACCATCTACTGTTAACAGTAAGAGGTGACTTGATTGAAACGTATAAGATCCTCCGGGGTCTTGATAGGCTGGACCTGTAGAGGATGTTTCCTCCTGTCGAAGAATCTAGAACTAGGGGTCACTGTTTAAAACTAAGGCGTTGCTCGTTTAAAACATGAAGTGAATTTTTTTCACTCAGAGGGTCATGAGCTTTTGGAACTCTCTTCCTGAAAAGGTGGCGGAAGCAGAGTCTTTGAATATTTTTTAAGGCAGAGGTGGATAGATTCTTGGTAAGCAAGGGGGTGATTGGTTATCGGGGTAGGTGGGATGCAGATTTCAGGTTACTATCAGTTCAGCCATGACCTTATTAAATGGCCACAAAGGCTCAAGGGGCTGAATGCCCTGCTCCTGCTCCTTATTTGTATGTTCGTATGTAACTATTGCATTAAATATAGTACCGTTAACATATATCCCAAGATGATGCACAGGATTATTAGTGGAAACAAATTTGACTCAAAGCCACATAAAGGGATATCAGTTTGATAAAAAAATTTGGGCAAAGATGTAGGTATTGAACTAAATCCATTAGTCTATCTACAATCCTATCCCTTTGTTATTTCATATGCCTCAATCAAATCTTCCGTAAGTCCAGACTTTCCGAGAGTACAAAGACCCATCTCGCTAAGCCTAATGTGGTAGCTAAAATATTATCTATCATTCCAGTAGACTGTTTCAACCATGTGAGTGGTCCGAACAATGTGTATTGCATTCTAAGTGAGGTCTAACCAAGGTCTTGAACATATTGGCTCTGATCTTTGGATCGTCGCAGACCACACGTCCGACCCAAGGTGTGCATCCGGATCCCATGGAAATCCTGACACGCTCTCCTCCATTGGAATTGCCCAGGAAATTTGAACTTTCGATGGGCAATTACCCTGCTCCTCGGGACCCTCTGCCAATATCACCGACCCCACGCTGGAGCCGAGATTTCGAATCGTTCCGATATACCTAACTGGATAGTTACCCAGGAAATGTTAGAGAAGACCTAGTCTAATTCCTGGTGAACTACAGAAATGAGCCCTCCACAATCACTCACACTGACTCCCCCGACTACCCCTCCATGACCCCCTGACCTGGTCCGACTACCTCTCCTGACCACACTAACCCCCCCACCGCCTGATCAATCCCAACCCTTCCTGACAACTCCTGACCCACCTACCCACTCACTCAGCTCACCCACCTGAACCACCTGCCACCCAAACACCCTGCCCACTTGCCAATATACCTACCCACTTACCCACCTGCCCACTTACCTCATTCACTTCCCCATCCTACCACCCTACCTACTCACCCATTCACACGGGACCTTTAAACTTACCTTACTTGCCTTATGGCTGGTGCCATAAAGAGGGGGTGAGTCCAATCTTCCTCTGACGTTACAGCAATGTGCTGGAGCTCTTGTACCGAAGCTGTGCTCCAGGTTTCTGAAGAAATCGGGCTTGGAAGACCTGGCCAGAAATGTGGAGCAGCATTGGAGTGGGCAAAAGTAGGAACAGAGCAGCAATCCAAAGAAGATTGTCGTTCTTCAGAATATCCGGGTTATTCAACTGGTGGCGGGCACGTTAGCCAAACAATTTAATATTGATTTCAATGAGACTCCTACAGGTATGGCATGAGAGAAGGAACTTTCGCAGTTTCAGTCTTACGTCTCCATGGAACCTGTACGATATTAACTGTGAGCTCTCAAAGCAGTTCACGCTTTTGTGGGTTGAGGGACGATGCAGGGACCTCTTCACCCATTTTGGGTGAACAGTAATGCTGGATGGGATTTTGATGCTGAATTCAACCACAGGTAACATGGTGAGCATTCACTGGAACAACACCACTGCTATTCATTGGGTGTATTTTATTAATAGTCTTGCTGGAGTGAACCCATTCAAGTTCAGTCATATCACAGTAGCTATCACAAAATATGCAAATGTGGGCCACCCTATCCTGTTAAAATGCCCGACAATTTTACACAACATAAGTGGTAATTAATTGTTTGGTAGTACAGAACTTGAGTATTGCTTTTTTTCAACAATACACAGGTGATAAGGCAAAACCATAGCTAAATATTGAATGCTCTGCTACAATCTGTCAGCCTTTCACTTGCATTTTTATTCCAGTCAGATTTAATCAATTTATTCTATTTAGATTTGCTGTTTGAACTCAATGGAAACATCAAATCAGCTATTTGTCCTTTAATTTTAAAGGATGACTTATCCCTCAAATCACACAAATGTATCTGACAATAGGTAGCATTAATGAGTGATAAATCCATCAAATATGAAAAGATTAATCAAAGGGTTGTTAAATGAGGCTCTTCCACTCTATCACAACAGTGAATTGGGTTGGAGATTTACCATTTAGATCTTAAAATGAGAAACACGGATCAGAACCATTTCATATCAACCGCTCCGCATTTCATAAACAGTTACACAAACCAAAAGCAAACACAACTGTTGCACAGCACTGCACAAGTGGAGCTATACATAGAGATTCGTCCCTAATATGATTTAAACAACATTGCTCATAGCACTTTATACCATCATAAAAGTAAGCGTTAAGAATTACAGGAATCACTTGGCTCTTAAGTGTTTCAATAATCACTGACAACTTTCCAGAGGTTCATTAACTATTATAGTAAGGTTATTCTCCAGGTTGTACTTAGCCCGTCTCTGACAAATTCATTACTGAGTCATTATTCTGAAATAGAGATTTGGAATATAGAGTGACTTGAAGTTTCCCCTAGGGGACGAGAATTCTGTCCAGTGGCCCGGTCAATAGTTATCCCTCAACTAACGTCACAAAAACAAATAATATTCAAAACACAGCTGTCTGGAAGCCAGCACTGTCCATGAGTTTGGTTACGCTCCCGATCGAATTAACCACCGTGGTGAGTTTCCAATAATTTCAACTGTCTGAGGGCTTTCGATGAACTTTCTTAAAGTTCCACTTCTGTCTAGGTGCATGGGACACTGTCTAAAAACTTTTTTGAGTACCTATATGTTTTTTTTTAATTTGCTAAGGATTTGACTACAACACACCAGTGTAACTAGTAAATGGTTCTGTACAGGCTTTTATGGTCAGCGATGTAAAGGAAAAGACACTCTGAATAAAATACTTATCTTTTTGTTATAAACATATTTCTAGCTGAATTAATGAAACGGCACCAACTTACCATTCTTAAATATACCAAGAAATATTTTTAATGCAATTTAAGAAAAAAAAATCTCAAAACACTATCCGGTTGTGCTGGTTCATGGCAGAATTCTTTTTTTTTTTTCATTTGCAAATGATTTTGAACAGAAACTTGAATGAAAAAGAACATTTTTCAAAAATAATGCAATTTTGCGGCAATTTGTGCCCTCAAAACTAATTGCACCCAAAGAGGAAACTGTAAGACATCATCTCAGTTGGATCATAAAGATCCCATGGTACTCTCTGAGATGGAGAAGGGGATTCTTCCATGTGTCCTGGACAATATCTATCCTTCACCCAACAAATCTAAAGCAGATAACCAGGTCATTTCTTTAATTACCAGTTGTGGGACCTTGCTGTGCACAAACTGGCTGCCTTGTTTCCAGTAATGCAAAAGTGCCGACACTTCCAAAGTACTTCATCGGTTGCAAAGTGCTTTGGATCTTGTGGGGTCATGTTATAAATGGAGTTCTTTCTTCCTATTAGTAGCCTAGCTATTGTAGCTAGCCCCACCGCCACTAAGTTCTCAGTTTCTCCTGTTACTCATTGGGATAAAGTCAGGTTGTAGATAACGATTGAAGCTTCTCCAAATGGAGCTGATTTGAGTCCCAGTTCAGGAATGACTCTCAATGATGATAATTGGATCCCAAGCCAGGAGAATGATGAAACTGGATGCTTATTCCTCTGACACCTTACGTCACATCAACAATTTCCAGTTCCCTGGCCCCAACCACTTCCTCTTCACCATGGACGTCCAGTCCCTCTACACCTCCATCCCCCACCGGGATGGTCTGAGGGCCCTTAGCTTCTTCCTCGAGCAGAGGCCCGAACAATCCCCATCCACCACTACTCTCCTCCGTCTGGCTGAACTTGTTCTCACGCTGAACAATTTCTCCTTCAACTCCTCTCACTTCCTCCAAATAAAAGGTGTGGCTATGGGTACCCGCATGGGCCCCAGCTATGCCTGTCTCTTTATGGGGTATGTGGAACATTCCTTGTTCCAGTCCTACTCCGGCCCCCTTCCACAACTCTTTCTCCGGTACATCGATGATTACTTCGGTGCTGCTTCATGCTCTCGTCGGGACTTGGAAAAATTTATTAATTTTGCTTCCAATTTCCACCCCTCCATCATTTTCACGTGGTCCATCTCTGACACTTCCCTTCCGTTCCTTGAACTCTCTGTCTCAATTTCTGGTGATAGACTGTCCACCAATATCCATTACAAGCCTACCGACTCCCACAGCTAACTCGACTACAGCTCCTCACACCCCGCTTTCTGTAAGGACTCCATCCCATTCTCTCAGTTCCTTCGCCTCCGTTGCATCTGTTCTGATGATGCTACCTTCAAAAACAGTTCCTCTGACATGTCCTTCTTCCTTAACCGAGGTTTTCCACCCACGGTCGTTGACAGAGCCCTCAACCGTGTCCGGCCCATCGGCCGCACTTCCGCCCTCACACCTTCTCCTCCCTCCCAGAAACATGATAGGGTCCCCCTTGTCCTCACTTATCACCCGACCAGCCTCCACATTCAAAGGATCATCCTCCGCCATTTCCACCAACTCCAGCATGATGCCACCACCAAACACATCTTCCCTTCACCCCCCCTGATGGCATTCCATAGGGATCGTTCCCTCCGGAACACCCTGGTCCACTCCTCCATCACCCCCTACTCCTCAACCCCTACCTATGGCACCTCCCCATGCCCACACAAAAGATGCAACACCTGCCCATTCACTTCCTCTCTCCTCACCGTCCAAGGGCCCAAACACTCCTTTCAAGTGAAGCAGCGTTTCACTTGCATTTCCCCCAACTTAGTCTACTGTATTCGTTGCTCCCAATGTGGTCTCCTCTACATTGGAGAGACCAAACGTAAACTGGGCGACTGCTTTGCAGAACACCTTCGGTCTGTCCGCAAGAATGACCCAAACCTCCCTGTCGCTTGCCATTTTAACACTCCACCCTGCTCTCTTGCCCACATGTCTGTCCTTGGCTGGCTGCATTGTTCCAGTGAAGCCCAACGCAAACTGGAGGAACAGCACCTCACCTTCCAACTAGGCACTTTACAGCATTCCAGACTGAATATTGAATTCAACAACTTTAGATCTTGAACTCCCTCCTCCATCCCCAGCCCCTTTCTGTTTCTTCCCCCTTCCTTTTGTTTTTTCCAATAATTTATATAGATTTTTCTTTTCCCATCTATTTCCATTATTTTTAAATCTTTTATGCCCCCCCCACCCCTACTAGAGCTGTATCTTGAGTGTCGTACCATCCATTCTTAATTAGCACATTCGTTTAGATAATATCACCAACTTCAACACCTCTGTGTTCTTTTGTTCTTTTGTCTGTGACATCTTTTGATTATCTGCTCCTATCACTGCTTGCTTGTCCCTACAACCACACCACCCCGCTCCACTTCTCTCCCCCCACACCCCCACCTTAAACCAGCTGAAATTTCACCCCGCTCCTTGGATTCACCCAGTTCTGTTGAAGGGTCATGAGGACTCAAAACGTCAACTCTTTTCTTCTCCGCTGATGCTACCAGACCTGCTGAGTTTTTCCAGGTAATTCTGTTTTTGTTTTGGATTTCCAGCATCCGCAGTTTTTTGTTTTTATGCAAATCCTTTTCTTGATAGTTGGTTTATTTACAGAATGCCACATTGCCTATGCCTTCCTCCTATCTACCAACCAGCCAGTGTCACAGTAGTCTCTCTTTATAAATGCTCTATGCACTTAATTAACCAACATCTCCACAATATAATTATCAGAACCATTAATAAACGATGCTAGCGGCCAAAGGAAAATCAGGTCATCACCGTTAAGTATTTGTCTGTTATTATTGCCCTTGTTAAGTTCTAACTTCTAATGTTCAAACTACCAGTCACTATGACAGAAGACCTTATTCAAGTTGCCCTGTCTGAATATCACCTGAGGTTATGATGTAAAATATGCAATGAGCCATATAATACAGAGGGAAGTGATTCTTTCCTGTTTCAGCTCTCCAAAAAAACAATCCAATTAACACCACTTGCCCTGCTCCCTCCCTATAGCCCTTTATGAAGCTGTCCCATTGTCATAGAGTCATTGATTATGAACCCTCTAGGGAGGGAAATCTACCATCTTTACCAGGTTTGGCTAATATCTGACTCCAATCTCATATCAGCTCAGTTGACTCATATGTATTTTTTGAAGGTCCACCACCATTTTCTGAAAACTAGCTAGAAATGGGGGAGTAAACGACAGCCTGGTCAATCTAACAGTCAGACGGTGAAGGGTCTCTAACATCCTTAATTCTTGGTTGGGAACCAGCTGCATAACCCTAATATAGAAGTGAAAGAACGGTAAGAAAAACGTGTGGAATAAGATCATTACAGAAACTGAAACACGAGGTAATAAATTTGTGCTTTCATAACTGGTGAAAAAGTCATAATCACGAAGGCTGCAAAATTAATCGGCATGTCGAATGTAAGTGATAGTTTTCTTTGTCAGCTATGAATTATATAGCTAATCCATTAGTGGAATCCTGTCTCTTTAGCAATGAACAGTGGATTGTCAACCCCATTAGTTTCTGAAAATAATGAGCTGTCTGCAGGGTGTTTACCACAAAGACCCATTACTATCCTTAGTAATTAACTATTTGTCTAATCATTTCAGATTACCCTCCAGCTCTTTGACAGCACAGGAGCCCATAGTGCTGGCCTAGATATCCTACCATAATATATGGTCTGCCTTCTTTCTGCAGCTATGCAAACTCGAGAGAAAAGCTTTGTTCCAATTTCCCGATTAGAGTGAACGTGATCCACAAAAACCTTTCAACTCTTAAATTCTGTGACCTAGAGAAGGCAACCTTCGTTCCAACTGTAATACCATATCATTCCCAAAGTGGAATAGGATTGTGGAAAAGACTTCCCTTTGACAAGTCAGCTGGATATGTTGCGTGGATTAACTGTTGCATGTTTAACATTGTTTCTGGAGCGAAGGCCACATTTTTAAACAGCAGGTTGTTGTGATCTGAAAAGCACCACCTGGAAGGAAGCAGGTCCCCAGGGAATTTTAGATATACTTCAAATTAAAAGATTTTCAGAGCTACGGGGAAACTGCTGGGAAATAAGACTCATTGCACAGCTCTTTCAAAGAGTCAGTAAAGCAAGATGGACTGGATAGTCTTTCTGTATACATGGACACATGAATAAGGACCTCCACCATTCAATAAGATCACGGCTGATCAGATTGTAACCTCACCTCCACATTCCTGCGTACCCCCCATAACCTTTCACTCCTTGCTTCTCAGGAATCTAGCTCTGCCTTAAAAATATTCATTGACCCTGCTTCCACCACCTTTCGAGAAAGAGAATTCCAAAGACTTGGGCGGCATGGTAGCACAGGGGTTAGCAATGCCCCCTCACAACACCAGGGAGTCTGGTTTGATCCTGGCTTTGGGTGTCTGACCATGTGGAGTTTGCACGTGGACAGTTCTACTGTGTTCATGTGGGTTTCTGCTAGGTGCTTCAGTTTCCTCCCACTGACCAATGATGTGCTGGTTAGGTGGATTGGCTAAAGTTAAAATTGCCCCTTTGTGTGTGTGTTCGTGCCCTGTGATGGACTAATGTCCTGTCTGGGGTGTATCCTGCCTAGCACACTTTGCCTATTGGGATAGGCCCTGGGACCCTGAATTGGATAAAGTGGTTCTGGGAAAGTGAGTGAGTTTCAAAGACTCACAACCCCCTGATTGCAAAACATTTCTCCTTATCTCTGTTTTAAATGGGCAATCCCTTATCTTTAAACAGTGGCCCCTTGTTCTAGTCCCTTCAGGATCTTATATATTTCAATCAAGTCACCTCTTACTCTTCTAAATTCCAGTGGAAACAAGCCTAGCATGTCCAACCTTTCTTCATAAGACAACCGACCCTTTTCTGGTATTAGTCTGGTGAACCTCCTTTGAACGGCTTCCTTTACATCCTTCCTTAAATAAGGAAACCAGTACTGTGCACAGTTCTCCAGATGTGGTCTCACCAATGCCGTGTATAACAGAAGCATACTTTTGTATTCAATTCCCGTCACAATAAATGGTAACGTGGTATTGGCTTTCCTATCTACTTGCTGCACATGCATACTAGCCTTTTGTGGTTCAGGCAGTAGTATGTGGGAAGTCATGGACATTACTGGTGATTTAGACGGCTACATGTGCAGGAAGTGCCACCAGCTGCAGAAACCTGAGCTGCATGGTTTCAGAGCTCAAGCAGTGGCTGGTGTCATTCTGGCGCAGCGATGATGCCGAAAACGATGTGGATTGCACGTTCAGAAAGGTGGCCGCACTGCGAGCTAGGAACATGGAAGCAGAAAGGGAATGGGTGACCTCCAGGCAGTCCAAGAGAGCCAGGCAGCTAGTGCAGGAAACCCCCGGGGTCCTGTTCGACAATTGGTTTTCTGTTTTGGATAGCGGTGAGGGCATTGCTTTGTCAGAGGAGTGCAGTCGGAGCCAAGTTCATGGCACCACGGACGGCTCAGTTGTACAAGAACGGGAGGAAAAATAGGGGAAGACCTGTCATGATAAGGGATTCATTAGTTAAAGGAACAGGCAGGAGTTTCCGTGGCCATAGACGTGACTGCAGGATGGCATGTCGCCTTTCACCAGGGTCAAGGATGTCATGGAGCAGCTGCAGGACATTCTCCTCAGGGAGGGTTACCAGCCAGAGGTCATGTTCCATGTCAGGACCAATGACTTAAGTAGATAGCAGGATGAAAGCAGATCTCATGGAGCTAGGAAGGAGATTGAAAAGCAGGAACTCTAAAGCAGTAATTTCAGGATTACTTCCAGTTCCAGTGCGAGTGAGCATAGAAATAGGAGAATTGTGCGACTGAACATGTGGCTGGAGAACTGGTGTAGGAGGGAGGGCATCAGATTTCTGGGGCATTGATATCAGTTGTGGGGCAGGCAGGACCTGTACAATCTGGACAGTCTGCATCTTAGCAGGACCAAGACTAACATTCTCACAGGGAGATTGTGTAGTGTTGTTGGGGTGGTTCTAAATTAGATTGCCAGGGGTATGGAAAGCTGAGATTCAAGGTAAAAGGAAGTAGAAAAGTAGAAAGCAAAATTAGAAGCCAGAAGTAGCATAGGTAAGCATCAAATAGGATCAGAATAGAAAATAATGTTAAAAAAGCAGAATTAAAGGCACTCTACCCTAAATGCATTCACAAAATGGTTGATGATTTGAATGTACAATTTGAGATAAATAGGTTTAATTTAATTGTCACTACAGAGACTTGGCTACAGGGTGACCAAGATTAGGAACTGAATATCCAAGGAAATTCGGCATTTCGGAGAGATAGGCTAAAAGGAAAAGGAGGCAGGGTAACACTCTTAATAAGGGATGAGATCAGTACATTAGTAAGAGAGGATCTTAGATAGAACGATCAAGATGCACGATAAGTTTGGCTGGAGTTAAAGAACAGGAAGGGCCTGCAAACATTGGTGGGAGTAGCTTATAGGCCACCAAACTGCAGTGCTAATGCTGTATAAATCAGGATATTAGAGATGTGTGCAATGTGAGCAATAGAGTACTAATGGGTGGCTTCAATTTACACATAGACTGGGTTAACCAAATCTGCACTCATGGTCTGGAGGAGGAATTCTCAGAATGTGTACGAGATGGGTTCCAGGAACAGTACTTTGAGGACCCAGCTAGGGATTGGGCTATTTTGGATTCAGTGTTGCGTAATGAGAGAGGGCTATTTAATAACCCTGCTGTACAGGAGGGTTATTAAGGCTTCTGCCTTTTGGAAATAGTGATGATAATATGATAGACTTTTGCATTAAGTTTGAATGTGATATAGTTCATTCTGAAACTAGGGTCTTAAATCTGAAGGAAGGAAATTATGAGGATATGAGGAACAAGTTGGCTATGTCCTATTGGGAAGATACACTAAAAAATTTGATGGGCACTGGCTAGTATTTAAAGAAATGTCACACAGTCAATAGCTGTACATTCCCCTAAGGCACAAACACCCAAAGGGAAAAGTAACCCAACCATGGTTAACAAAATAAGTTAAGGTTTGCATTAGATCAAAGGAAATGGCTTATGAAGCTGTCAGAACAAGTGGTAAGCTTGAGGATTGGGAACAATTTAGAACCCAGCAAAGGAGGACCAAGAAACTGATTAAGAAAGGGAAAGGAGGATATGACTGCAAACTAGCGAAGAACATAAAGGCCGACTGTAAAAGCTTCTTTAGATACGTGAAAAGGAAAAGATTAACTAGTACAACATGGGCCCATTGCAAGTGGGAACAGGAGAATTAATAGAGGAGAACAGGGAAATGGCAAAGAAACTAAGCAGTTACCTTGCATCTGTCTTCACGGAAGAAGACTCAGAAAATCTCCTAGAAATACTACGCGACCAAGGGACTTGTGAAACTGAGGAACTAAAAGAAATTAGTATTATTAAAGAGATAGTACTTAAAAAGTTAACTGGATTGAAGGTTGATAAATCCCCTGGACTGGATGAGCTTCATCCCAGAGTGTTGAAGGAGGAGGCTGGAGAGATAATGGATGCATTGGTGGTTATCTTTCAAAATTCTATAGATTCTGGGAAGGTCCCTGTAGACTGGAAAGTAGCAAATGTAACCTTTCTATTTAAGAAGGGAGAGAGAGAGAAAACTGCGAACTACAGACCTGTTAGTTTGATGTCAGTAGCCAGGAAAATGTGAGAATCAATTATAAAGGATGTGATAACTCGGCGTTTAGCAAAGAATAGTAAAATTGGGCAGTGTCAACATGGATTTATGAAAGGAAAATCATGTTTGACAAACCTGTTGGAGTTTTTTGAGGATTGGAGTTATTTGTAGCATAGATAAAAGAGAACAAGTGGATGTGGTGTATTTGGATTTTCAGAAGGCTTTTGATAAGGTCCCACACAGGAGGTTAGTAGATAAAGTTAAAGCACATGGGGTTGGGGGGAAATACTAGTCTGGGTTGAGATTTGGTTAATAGACAGAAAGCAGAGAGTAGGAATAAATGAATCATTCTCAGAATGGCAGGCTGTTACCAGTGGGCTACCATAAGGATCAGTGCCAAGTCCACAGCTCTTCACAATCTATATAAATGATTTGGATGTAGAGAGCAATTGTAATATTTCTAACTTTGCTGATGACAGCAAACTGGAACATAAGTTGTGAGAAGGAGGCTTCAAGTGGACTTGGACAGGATACACATTAGGCTAGAACATGGCAGGTGAATATAATGTGACTAGGTGTTGTTAGGGGGAAATTAAAAACGCTAAAAGAGAATACCGTAAGAATTTACTGAAAAACCCCTAAAATCTCCAGGCAGACATGATTGCTAAACATATTAAAAGTTGAAGATTACCAGATGCATATTGCACAGCCTTGAGAGTCAGACTGGAGACAAACGTATGACATAAATTAGGTTAAGTGTCTCAGATAGGGAAGGGGCAAGTGGTTTGAGCTTAGATATGGGAAGATGAACAATGGACAAAGAGGAGGCTTTGATGAAACACAAACAGTCTTGAGTTGTAAGAACCAAGGCCTTTGTGCACGTGTTTTAATTTTGATTGGATAATATAACTATGTATACATCCTTTAGAATAATTGGTTAGCAAAATCACATGTTTATGTACTCATTAGGAAAGAGTTGGCATGGGATTGGTGTGTCGGTTACTGATTGGATGTATTCAAATGCACTCAAATGTATTATGATAAGAAAAAGTACAAAAGTAATAAAATATGATCAGTCAGGGAGCTGGGTCTTCATTCTTAGGAATGATTGCGGCTCCTTTGCATATGCTTGAATAAAACCAGTTAAAAGGAAGTCTGAGTCTCTGTGGTCATTGTGGGATCGGAGAGTGTAACTTCTCTTCTTCAACTGGCCTCTGTGGTCGTTGCAGGATCGGAGAGTATACCATCTTCAGTGTGAAGTTATTCACTTTGGTAGAAAAAACAGAAAGGCAGAATATTTCTGAAATGGTGAGAGGTTGGGAAATGTGGGTATCCAAAGGGACCTGGGTGTCCTTGTTCATGAGGCACTAAAAATGAGTATGCAGGTATGCAGGTGCAGCGAGCAATTAGGAAGGCAAATGGTATGTTAGCCTTCATTGCAAGAGGATTTGAGTTCAAGAGTAAAGATGTCTTGCTGCCGTTGTATGGAGCCTTGATGAGCCTGCACATGGAGCATTGTGTACAGTTTTGGTCCCCTTATCTAAGGAAGGATATACTTGCCATAGAGGGAGTGCAATGGAGTTTCACTAGATTAATCCCTGGGATGGCAGAGTTGTCTTATGAGGACAATTGGAGAGTTTTCCCTAGAGTTTCAAAGAATGAGGGGTGACCTAATGGAAACTTACAAAATTTGTATGGGTCATGACAGGGTGGATGTAGATAAGATGTTTCCCCTGGCTGGTGAGTCTAAAACATGGGCACATAATTTCAGCATAAAGGGTAGGTCATTTAAGACTGACTTGAGGAGGAATTACTTCACTCAGAGGGTGGCGAATCTTTGGAACTCTCTACCTCAGAGGGCTGTGGAAGCTTAATCATTGAGTATGTTCAAGACAGAAATCAATAGATTTCTGGAGATTAATGACATCAAGGAATATGGGGGAAGTGTAGAAAGTGGTGTTGAGGTTGATGAACAGCCAGGTTCTAATTGAATTGCATGGAACAGGCTCGATGGGCTGAATGGCCTACTCCTGTATCTATGTTTCTATATTCCTGTGTATGAGGACACACAGACCCCTCTGCACTTCAGAACTCTGAAATCTCTCACCAAGTAGATAATATGTTTCTTTTTAATTCCTCCTGCCAAAATGGACAATTTCGCATTTTCCCACATTCTACTCCATTTGCCAGATATTCACACACTCACCTAACCTATCTATTTCCCTTTGTCGCCTCCTGATGTCCTCTTCATAGCTTACTTTCTTACCTATCTTTGTGTTTTGAGCAGATTTAGCAACCATACCTTTAGTCCCTTCATCCAAGTCATTTATATAAATTGTAAAAAGTTGAGCCCCAGCACTGATCCCTATGGCGAACCATTTATTACATCTCGCCAACCAGAAAGTGGCCCATTTATGCCTACTCTCTGTTTCCTGTTAACTAGCCAATCTTCTATCCATGCCAATATGTTATCCCCTACACCAGGTGCTTATATTTCCTGCAATAAGCATCGATGTGACACCTTATCAAATGCCTTCTGAAAAGCTAAGTACAGTATGCCCTGCAGTTCCCCGGTATCAACACTGCATTTAACTTCTTCAAAGCACTACAATGAATTGGTTAAACATGATTTCCTTTTCACAAAACCATGTTGACTCTGCCTGATTACCTTGAATTTTTCTAAGTGCCCTGCTGTGCCCTGCTATGATGTCTTTAATAATAGCTTCTAACATTTTCCCTATGAAAAATGTTAAGTTAACTGGTCTGTAGGTTCCTGCTTTCTGGTTCCCTCCCTTTTTGAATAAAGGAGCTACGTTTGCTATTTTCTAATCTAATGGACCCTTCCCTGAATCTAGGGACTTTTGGAAAATTAAAACCAACGCATCAACTATCTCCCATGCCACTTATTTTAAGAAGTCCATCAGAACCCGGGGGCTTGTCAGTCCGCAGCTCCAACAAATTGCTAAGTACCACTTCCCTGGTGATTGTAATTTTCTTGAGTTCCTCCATACCTTCCCTTTCCTAATTTACAGCTATTTCTGGGCTGTTACTTGTACCCTCTATAGTGAAGACTGTTGAAAAATACCTGTTTAATTTGCCTGTCATCTCCTTATTTTCCATTATTAATTCCCCAGATTCACTTTTCATAGGATCAATAATCGCTTTCTTCACTCTTTTCTTATTTAAATATCTATATAAACTCTTACTACCTTTTTATACTCCTAGATAGCTTTCCCTCATCGTCTAATTTTTCCCTCCTTATTAACCTTTTAGTCATTCTTTGCTGTTTTTTATGCTCTGTCCAATCTTCTGACCTGCCACCAATCTTTGCACAATTATATGCTTTTTCTTTAAGTTTGATACTATCTTTAACTTTTTTGGTTAAATGGTGAGACCGCCCCTTGGAAATGTTCTATCTTGTTGGAATGCATCTATTCTGCGCACTCTAAAATGTCTGCCACTGCATCTCCATTGACCTATCCCTTAAACCTAATGTGCCAGTTCACTTTCGCTAGCTGTATTCTCATGTCCTCTTAATTGCCATTACTTAAGTTTAAAATACTAGTATTAGACCTGCTCTTCTCTTCCTAACACTGAATGTAAAATTCAATCGCATTATGATCGCTGCTACCTATCTTCACAATGAGATCATTAATTTATCCTATCTTGTTTCACAATACCAGGTCTAGTATAGCCTGCTCTCTAGTTGGTGCCAGAATGTGCTGTTCTATCAAACTATCCCAAATATTTTCTAGGGATTGCTTGTTTAGGCTACCTTTGTCCATCTCATTTTTCTAATCTATACATGGATTAAAATCCCCCATGATTATTGCTGTACTTTTTCAACAAGCTCCCATTATTTATTCTTTTATGACCCTGTCCTACTATGTGGTTACTATTAGGGGTCCTGTACACCACTCCTACAATGACTTCTTGCCTTTATAATTTCTCATCCCTTACCAAACCCCTTCCCCATCCTAATTTCATGGACTTAGGTCATCCCTCTCTATTGTCCTAATAGAACCATTATTTAACAGAGCTACCCTTCACCTTTTCCTAGCTTCCTGTCCTTCCTAAGTGTCACATACCCTTCAATATTCAGGTCCCAATCTATGTCATCCAGAAATGTCCCTGTAATGGCCATCAGATCATATTTATTTATTCCTATTTGTGCTATCAGTTATCTGTTTTGTTTTGAATGCAGAGCCTTTAGTTTTGTCCTTTTATTAATTTTGTAACCTCTAGCTTTATCTGTTGATTTACTCTTAGATTTGTACTCTCTGTCCCTTCCTGTAACTGACTGTTTATTCTTTCCCATATTAATACTTTTTTTCTTGCCTCGTAGTTACCCTTTGATTTACCACATCTTCCCAAATTTAATCCCTTGTGCCAACTATTTAGTTTAAAACCCTCTCTAGTTATGCGGTTTGCAAGAACCACTGGTCCCAACACAGTTCAGGTGTAGATTGTCCCATAGGTACATTCCCCAATTTGCTCACTAAAGGTGTCAGCGCCCCATGAACCGAAACTCACTTTTCCCACACCAGTCTTTGAGCTACACAATCATCTCTCTAATTTTATTTACCCTACGCCAGTTTGCACATGGCTCAGGTAATAATCCAGAGATCATCACCTTTGAGGTTCTGCTTTTTAATTTAGTGACTAGCTCTTGATACTCTTTATGCAGAACCTCTTTCCTAGTTTTACTTATGTCATTGGTACCTACATGGACCATGACATCTGGATCCTCCCCCTCCCACTGCAAGTTCCTCTCCAGCCCTGAGCAGATGTCCTGAACCCTGGCACAGGGCAGGCAACACACCTGTCTGGCTTAATGTCCTTAACTGCAGAGAACAGTATCTAACCCCTGACTATATTGTCTCCTATCACTTCCACATTCCTCTTCGCTTCCCCCACTTGAAGGACAACCTTCACCACAGTGCCATTGTCAGTGCACTCATCCACCTTGCAGCCCCTCTTCCCATCCACACAGATAACAAATGCCTAGTACCTGTTGGACAAAGCCAGGGGCTGAAGCTCCTCCATCACTACCTGCTGGTTTCTCTTGCCGGCCTGACTCACAGTCATATCCTCTTAACCCTGAGCAATGATCAACTCTAAAGTTCTCCCAACTTAAGGGGAGTGACAGACTCCTGGAACAAAGTGTCCAGGTAACTCTCCCCCACTCCGAAGCCCTGTAATGTCTGCGACTCAGACTCCAGCTCAGCCACCCAGAGCCAAAGTTGCCTAAGCTACAGACACTTTCTGCAGGTATGGTTGCCCGGGATTGCAGTGCATCCCACAGGCTCCCACATACTGCAGTCATGGCGCACCACCGCCCCAGCCATTCCTGGCCAACCTTATTTATTTATTTAGTCAATTAGTTTATAATTTCCACAGATAAAGTAATAGAAAGTTGCACTCGCTGTGCTGTATTGTTCTGTGTTTCCGAATCGCGGCAAGTGACAGAGAGCTGGCAGAACCCAAATTTCATTTGCTGCTCCGCTAGGTGCACAGAAAGTTGGGAAGAACAGAGGAGAAACATCTACTCCATTCAGTAAATCTAACTTATTACCACCAATTACCTTTCCCTCAACAATGTTCCCTTTCATTTGTTTGCTGTGTGTGGCAGGCTTGTTGCTCTGTGGGGTCCCTTTAAGATTGATGTGTGACCACGCATGCAGGCATGGTAAAGAAAACAGTGCTTGTTTGCGGCCTGTTTGTTTCCTGGACCACACATTCCTCATGGCTGTGTGGTCATGCTCCCAGGCAGCTGGTTGGGAGGATGTATGGGTAGTGGAGTATGGGGCTGGGTGGAAGGAGCGGGGTGGGTGAGCAGGTCCATAAATGTTCAGCAACATCACTTATAGATACATTTTGGGGTCTTCCCAAATCAGCTTCTGCTTTTAATTGCTTCCAACTCAGTTCTCATTCCTATGATTTACAGCCTGAGTATCCTGGAGTAAATTTGCTTTTTTTGATTCATTTATGGGTTGTGTGGGCTTCGCTGGCTAGGCCAACATTTATTGCTCAACCCTAATTGCCCTTCAGAAGGTGGTGGTGAGCTGCCTTCTTGAACTGTACACCCACAGCGCTGTTAGGGAGTGAGTTCCAGGATTTTGACCCAGGGACAGTGAAGGAACGGCGATAATATTTCCAAGTCAGGATGGTGAGTGAATTGGAGGGGAACTTCCGGGTGGTGGTGTTCCCATGTATCTGCTGCCCTTGTCCTTCTAGATGGTAGCGGTCCTGGGTTTGAAAGGTGTTGTCTAAGGAGTCTTGGTGAGTTCCTGCAGTTCATCTTGTAAATGGTACACACACTGCTGCTACTGTGCATCAATGGTTGGGGGAATAAATATTTATGGATGGGGTGCCAACCTAATGGACCGCTTTGTCCTGAATGGTATCAAGTTTCTTGTGTGTTGTTGGAGCTACACTCATCCAGGCAATTGGAGAGTATTCCATCACACTCCTGACTTGTGCCTTGTAGATGGTGGACAGGCTTTGGGGAGTCAGGAGGTGAGCTACTCGTCGCAGGATTTCTAGCCTCTGACCTGCTCTTGTAGCCACAGTATTTATATGGCTAGCCCAGTTCAATTTCTGGTCAATGGTAACCCCCAAGAAGTTGAAAATGGGGGATTCAGTGTTGGTAATGCCATTGAATGTCAAGAGGCGATGGTTGGATCAGATTTCACCAGAAACATTCAGCCTCAGACTTAATCAGGTTTAGTCCTTTATACAATACAGAATGAAGTCTCAGATCATATGATCTTTTTGACTGGTGGAGCAGGCTTGAGGGGCCAAATGGCCTTCTCCTGTTCCTATATTCATCACACCTTTAGTCCGGAGATAAATGACAGAGAGGTGAGGGTACTTCGAGGCTAAAATGATCAAGTATTGGGCTAGGGAAGCAGAGCAAAACTGACAACAATTGGGAAATTTGGAAAATCTTTCAGTGGCTGCAAGGTGGGAATGGTAGGCAGGGATAAATCCTTGCAGACACAGGACATCAGCAGAGTTCCTCAGGGCTTCCTCCATGGTCCAACTATCTTCACCTGGGGCCACCTCTCTGCCATGAGATCAGATGGGTGTTCCCTAATGTTTCTATAGTCTGAGCTTCAACTATAACTCATCTGATAATGAAACAAGACTAGTCAGTTTACAGCAGGACCTGGACAACATTGGACTAAGGGGGAGGTAAAACTTGCACTACACTCGTGTCAGGCAATGGCCATCAGTACCATATGAAGACCCAACCTTCTCCCCACTGGTCTTCAACACTGTAAGGGTAGGGCAGATGCTTGGGTACCTTTTGATGAGTAGCCTGACTTTCTGACCCTACAATGCTTCTTCCCCTACTGCAATTTATATCAGGAATGTGATGGCATTGTCTTTGTTTGCATGGATAAGCACAGCTTGAACAACACAGGAAGCTCAATGCCCTCCAGGACAAAGCAGCCCCTACCATTGGGTTCAATACCCTACCCTTCCACCACAGGTGACAGCTATACTGTTTTCAGCTCTGCAGCTACTCACCAATGTTAACTTGACAGCTCCTCCCAGTTCCTCAACCTCCACCATGGAGAAGAATTAGGAGCAGTGTCACAAGAATATCATCACCTCCATGTTCTCCTCAAAATTGTGCGCTATTCTAATGTCTCCCACTGACGCTAGGTCAATATCCTGGAATTTTCTATCACCACAAGAGTGGCAGCAGCCAAGGAGCAAGGCCCACTACCTGCCAACTTATCAGCGTGACCTGAGTGAGCAATAAACATGATCTTCAGATTAGTTAAGAATTTGGAAGTGTTTCATGGAGCAGAAGTAGAAGAAATTTGCAGTTGTGGGCGAGACCAGGAATAGTGGTCATAAATATAAGGTAAGTCGCTTATAAACCCAATAGGAAATTCAGGAGAAGCTTCTTTACCCAGAGTGGTGCGAATGTGGAACTCACTACCACAGGGAAATGGAGTTGCTGCATTTAAGGGGAAGCTAGAAACGCACATGAGGGTGAAAGGAGTAAAAGCGTATGGAGTTAGAAGAAGAGGGAGGAAATTTCTGTGGAGCATAAAGACCGACATGGACCTGATTGGCTGAATGGCCTGTTTTTACACGGTAAACACTTTGTAATACCTCATAGCATCACCTGCACTCCAGGGACAAGTTTAAATGGTTTACCTAAGCATTCCTTTGACAAATCAGTGTAACTAAAATCCCCAATGTGTGATAGCGGAGCAAACTTTGAGTCTCTTGACAATGTTCTTCACCTGTTGCCTCATGCGCTTCTGTGACTAAGGATGTTGACTACTTACTAACCTTCCCTTTCAGCAAGATACCAGATATGACTTTGTGCGCAAGCAAGCCAATAGTCCGACATGAATTATCAGCTTTAGGAGATCAAGGGAGGGAAAAGTAAGAGAACAAAGATATTTCTTCCTACACTTTTTAATTATACTAGTGGCATAGTGGTACATCCATCTTGTTTCAGATTAAAAGACTACTGTCTACTCTATTATCTTTACCTTTCGATATCCTCTGCCATTAAATAATTTTGCTTTATGAACTGGCTAATTTTAAAATGAATATTGCCTTTCATTTCCAGCAAATGTGAATGGAAGCAGACTGCCTGCACTGAACCAGGCCCACTACTTGATATAATTTAATAAAGATTTCTATTTTTACATTTTGGCAGAATGGATATTAAAAAAGCAATTTCCTGTAGTTGGGTAGCTAGTTAGGAAGGAGTTGTCAACTTAAAATTGCCACTCAGAGAGTGACAAGGAAGTTTAGAAGAGGATTTTTTCATGATGTAGACGTTTTTTGAAATAAGAATGCTTTGCCATAGGGATTGGCTAAGACAGGAAGCATTACATTGATTAAAGGCAAAATTGGATAAATACTGAACCCAGAAGAAGATTTAGAGCTCTGGAAATAGTCTGGCAATGCAATTAGTTCCAATAATGTTCTAGCAAACAAACATAATGTTCTGGTCTCCATATTTGTTGGGAAGGGTCCTGTTTCAATATTCGTTCATCAATAGCTTTGCCAAAGAGATAGGGTTAGGGAGCGTCTTAATGGAGAAGAGAAATAGAGTTGCAGAGAGACTTGGGAGGAAATTTCAGAGCTCAGGGACTCGGCAGCTGAAGGCTGATATTCTCTCTGTATAACCAGGCAGGTTCACATTACATGAACATACGAACAAGTGAAATAGGAGCAGAAGTAGGCCATTCGACCCCTCGAGCCTGCTCCACCATTTAATAAGAGCATGGCTGATCTGTTTGTGTTTCAATTTCCACATTCCCATCTACCCCCAATAACGCTTGATTCCCTTTCCTAACAAGAATCAACCTCTGCCTTACAAATATTCAGTGACCCGGCCTCCACCACTTCCTGAGGCAGAGAGTTCCAAAGTTACACAACCCTCTGAGAGAAAAAGATTCTCCTCACCTCTGTCCTAAAAGGGTGACCCCCTAATTTTAAAACAGTGCTCCCCCCCCCGCCTAGTTCTGGACTCACCCACAAGAGGAAAAATCATTCCCATGTCCACCTTGTCAAAACTGTTCAGGATCTTATATACTTCAATCAAATCACCCCTCACTCTTCGAAAGTCCAGTGGAAATGAGCCCAGCCTGTCAAATCTATCCTCCTAAGGCAACTCACTCACTCCAGGTATCAATCTAGTAAACATCCTCTGAACCACCTCCAACACATTTACATCCCTCTGTTAATAAGGAACCAAAAACTGCCCACAGTATTTGAGTTGTGGTCTCATCAATGCCCTGTAAAACTGAAGCATAACATCATTACTTTTATATAAAAGCAAAATACTGCAGATGCTGGAAATCGGAAACAAAAATAAAAAAAAGCTGGAAAAACTCAGCAGGTCTGACAGCATCTGCGGAGAGGAACACAGTTAACGTTTCGAGTCCGTATGACTTACTTTTATCAGAATTACTTTTATGTTCATTTCTTCTCGTAATAAAGGCTGGCATTCCATTAGCCTTGATAATTACTTGCTCTACCGGCATATTAACTTTTTTGTGACTCATGCATTAGAACACCTAGATCCCTCTGCACCTTGGAACTCTGCAGCCGTTCTCTGTTTTTTTATTCTTCCTGCCAAAGCAAATAATTTCACATTTTCCCACATTGTACCCCATCTGCCATATTTTTATCCACTCATTCAACCTATCTATACCCGTCTGCAACCTCCTCGTGTCCTCTTCACAACGTACTTTCCTACCTATCTTCGTGTCATCTGCAAATTTAGCTACCACGTCTTTGCTCCCCTCATCTAAGCTATCCACGTTGGCTGAGTGATGTAGACACTGGGGAAGGGGCATGGGGGGGTATCTCCCCTTTCTGTCGGAGTTCCAGCAAGGAAGGGCTTCTGCCCAATATTTTGGATCTACCACAACCTGACCTCCTTTCCTGAGTCAGAGTTCATTCCACATGCATGACAGATTGCTGGGAGCCCATCAGTGTAATCGCAGGAACTCTGGTAATGCTGGAGAATAGAACTAGAAAGAAAAACTTAGGAAGTCCTGCATTTATATAGACCAATTCACAACCTCAGATGCCCCAAAGCACTTCTCAGAAGAAAAAAAGAATGGGGAGTAAGGACACAGGTCCGAACTGGTCTTGTATACTGCAAAATGGAACACCAGTAAAACTGGGAAATAACAGTACTGGCCCAATCTGTTTTTTCCCTTCTGCGTTTACAGCAAATGAAGTATTTTTGAAACGGATCCTCTCTTGTAATGTTGGAAACATGGCAAATTTGCACAAAGCCACCTCCAGTGAACAGCAGTGTGATAAGCTGTTTTAACTAATAGCCGTGACTTTGGTGGTAAATACTCCACTCGTCCTTGTATCGTACCTTAGAGGGAAGACTGTGCCTTGGTTAAGCTGAAGGATGGCGCATCTCAGTCCTGCACTAAAGTATCAATCTAGGATCATTGTTCAAGGCTCTGGAGTGAGACATGATATGCCCTCATTCCTCTCCACCCCACCCCACCACATGAAATTCCCATTATTTCCTCTTGTGATCTCACCCACCAGATGTCGCTCACTGGGAGAGAAGGGGAAAGGAGGTGACATCCCAATAATGGACTCTCTACGATCCATGGCACGTCAGGAATTTCAAGAGCGGCATGGCAATGTTCCCTTTGTGAAGGAGTAAAGCTTTGGGCCTTTCATGCTCAACAAATTATTCCCACCACACCCAACCATGCCAATTGTGAAATTCCATGTGTCCAGTGGTGGGTGTATGAGTGCAGCGCCTCATTGTCACCCGGATCTACCCTTGTGTCTCTGCACTTGTGCACTCACTATCCTGTGATGACAACCCTGTTTTGCCATTAGTGGCACTTGGATGCCCTGCGACGCAGCCAGTTCCCCTGCAGTGGTCAGAGCACGAAGGTCTGGGCTGACTCCCCCCAGCCTTGGTCCACTCCTTGTTATTGTGGGCTCATTTCTTCAGTGAGCAGAAGGAATAAAGTTGTCAATATACACGCAGAGACAAGCACAGCACTTATGCAGGTAGCAGCTCTGGACCCCTGATGGGACCTCCCGAATGCTTGCACCATGTGTCTAGCCTCAAGAGGCATGGTAGGGGTCAGCAAAGGAGCTGCAAAGCATCTGAAGACTTATGCTGCTGCAGCACATTCCTGCCACCTTCTGGGTAGTCAGTCCATCCCCCTCCCCCCGCCAACCGTCTGTCATACCGTCCCACATTACTACGTGTAAGCCCCAAAGAGAAGAGCAGTATGGGGATTTCACCCTGGTGGAGCGAAAGATGACGTTGATCCACTTGCGGCACTGCACCCAGGCTCAGAGGGTGACCCAATAGCTGCTGACCCCATCTGCAATCCCGTTCCAGGCTTGCTTGGTCAAATGTTAGGATCTATCTTTCCCTCCCCTGGGGAGAAGGCCTCCTGCCTTGAAATTGCAGCCTGGATGAAAACCTGCAGGGAGGCATCACTAAACCATGGGGCCAACAGCTGTCTTCCCTCTGCCATGGTAACAGCAATTTCCTGTGTCCGCTCCTTAGGTCAGCATGGAGTGTGTAGGAGCACAGAGCACACTGGGTGCTTCAGCACGGATGCTGATCAAGGTAACCCTGAGGAACAAGACAGCACTGCAAGCAGGGCTGGAAACCCAATAAAGATAAAAGCAAGATACTGCGGATGCTGGAAATCTGAAACTAAAACAAAAATAGCTGGAAAAACTCAGAGGTCTGACAGCATCTGTCAGTTAACATTTCAAGTCCGTATGACTCTTTATTAGAACTAAGGAAAAATAGAAATGAGGTGAAATATAAGCTGGTTGAGGGGTGTGGGCCAGGTAGAGCTGGATAGGGGGCCAGTGATAGGTGGAGGCAAAGAAGAGATTGCCAAAGATGTCATAGACAAAAGGACAAAGGGGTGTTGTTGGTGGTGATATTATCTAAGGAATGTGCTAATGGGCACATTAAGGGTAGCAAGCAGGACAAGCTAGTGGCAGATGGCCCTAGTGGGGGTGGGGTGAGGGGAAGGGATCGAAATGGGCTAAAAGGTGGAGATAAAACAATAGATCGAACATGTTCCAGTGAAGCTCAACGCAAACTGGAGGACCAGCACCTCATCTTCCAACTAGGCACTTTACAGCCTTCTGGACTGAATATTGAATTCAACAACTTCAGATCATGAACTCTCTCCTCCATCCCCAACACCTTTCCAATCCCCTTTTTTCCAATAATTTATAATTTAAAAAGTATATATTTTTTCTTTTCCCACCAATTTTAAAATTTATTTCGATCTGTTGTTTTATATCCACCTTTTAGCCCATTTCAATCCCTTCCCCCCACCCCACCCCCACTAGGGCCATCTGCCACCTGCTTGTCCTACTTTCTACCCTTAATGTCCCCATTAGCACATTCCTTAGATAATATCACCACTGTCAACACCCCTTTGTCCTTTTGTCTATGACATCTTTGGCAATCTCTTCTTTGCCTCTACCTATCACTGGCCCTCCATCCAGCTCTACCTGTCCCACCCCCCTCTACCAGCTTATATATCACCTCATTTCTCAATTTCCTTAGTTCTGATGAAGAGTCATACGGACTCGAAACGTCAACTGTGTTCCCCTCCGCAGACGCTGTCAAACCTGCTGGGTTTTTCCAGCCCTATAAAGATACCTTCCAGTCCTGTCATGCCATGATTAGCTCTATGTTGCCTCCCACCCACCCTCCTGCACTGCACACCACCCCCCCACCCCCTCACAGCCCTCATCAATTGGACAGACCCTGCACCTCCTGGCCATTAATTGGTTCGTCACTGTTGCTGGTGCTGAATTGGCAGCTGTTTTTGGCGCTGTTGCTGTGATCTGCACCAACCAAGGAAAATTCAACCCAGTAAGTGCACCAGTCCACGCTGTACTTGATCATCAGCGAAGACGGAACTGTCATGGTTCCTGATAGATGAGCACCATCTCACCACTCCTGCCTTCGATGACACAATGGAAGGTGGAGGGAAGTAGATCAGCCATGACCTTGTTGAATGGCAGAGCAGGCTCGAAGGGCTGAATGGCCAACTCCAGTACAATTTCTAACGTTCCTATGTTCTTGCTAGTTTCTGACTCCCAGTCAGAGAAATTCAACATGGGAGCACTGAATTGCTTTCCCTTTTTTTAAAAAGTTGCTTTGGGCTTGTAATGAAATTTGAAGTGTGACACCTGAAGGGTGATGGACATATACTGGACACAGTTATTTTGATGTTAATTTTATGGTTGTATGAAATTTATTGTTGCGTCTGGAGGTTGGGCTTTTAATGATTTGAAGAGCATGGAATTACACTTAGCTGGAAAGTTCTGTAAATTGATTTTTTACAATGACACTAAAATATTTATTGCTCATTAATTATGTATTTCCTCACATTTGTGGGGCAGTTTATTGTCAAGGCAAAATATAATACATTATTGATGAATTATTGTATTTATTTATTCCCTATAATAGTTTTGCATGTTTAATTTAAACAGCTAGGCATTAAATTAAACATTAAACAAATGAATGTTGCATGGCTAGGTTCTTGGTTTGTTTGATTCAGGGATGAAACAATTCTTGTGCAAGCACAGTTTAGGGTGTTTGGCATTACAATTTGCGAGCTATTCTATAAAGAGATGTTAACACTTTCACTGGTTAAGCAGTTGAAATGAGTTTAATGTGTTTTGTGTTTCCAAGTTCCAGTCCCATTCCCAGTCCCATTCACTCAAGTAAGTTCATAATAGCATTTAGCAGAATATTCCCTGCCGGAGATGACGTGAGGTAACAGGTGGGATTCTTGCTGGGCATTGGGGTGGGAACTCGTGCCCGGGTTCATGCTCGGAAGCTCGTTAATTATGCATCGGTGAGTAGCTCTGCGAACCATGTGGCAGGGCGGGCACTGATTCATCTGACCTACCATTACCCTAATGGAGTCGAAGGTCCAGGTGCTGTATTTAAATGCCATCCGAACACGCATATTACTTTAGGTGGGTCAGCTGGTGGTAGGAAACATGGTGGAATGTCTGCACCGAGGAAGACAGCTGTGCTGGAGTTCAGCAATGACTCCCCTGAGGCCCTCAGCTGTAGAATTTGTTCTCTACCCGAAGGATGGCCCTGGGATGTCCACCATCCTCACCTGCAAGGAAGGCCAGCTTGTCGGGCACCTGCCCAAGGAACGGACTCCAGTGCAGGAAGAGGATGAACGATCTCATCCACTCAGCCAGCATAAGCCAACCTTCAGATCACTCCGATCTCACTCTCATAATGGCATCGTGCATAAGATCATAAAACCATAATATGTAGGAGAAGAAGTTGGCCATTCGGCCCATTGAGTCAGCTCTGCTATTCACTGAGACCCTTGCTGATCTGATAATCCTCAACCCTACTTTTACTCAAAGGGTTACACTGCTCGGGGGTCTCATACAGTATTAACAGGCAACAATCAGCACTGACTGCCTCACGGACACTCTAACATCACCAGCATGTCATCTGTCATGCTGCACAAACCCCACCCTTAATCCTTACTGGGGAGGGCTCAGCACACACAGCAGGTATGCACACCTCCCAACCTCCCGTCCATCTCTTCCCTTCACCTTCCATCCAATTATCTTCATACAGGCCAAGCTTGCTGACAGCCGCAGACAGGTGGAGGGATGGCAGATGTCCAGGAGATTTCCAACTTTGAGGAGGAGGTCACCGAGTTGGTGGGCGAGTACAGAGACCGCTCCTGTGGGGAATTGAGATCGACCTCTCCCAGCAAGCCAGTATGGATGAATCCTTCATGAGTTGATTACATCCTGATAATCACAGTGAGTGACATGCAATGTTGTATTCAGCCTGCTTATGAACTAAATCTATCTTATCTCTCTTACAGGCACCAGCAGGCCCAGGTGGACCATCAGGCCAACAATAAGCCCCAGAACCCACGCCACCTCAGAGGAGGACGTTAAGGATGCATCAGAGGAAGAATCGTCACTTCTTTCAAGTGCACCCTTCACCACGCCGGTGGATCGTAGATCTAGTTAGGCTCAGGGTCACTTTCTGGAGAACACCTCACAGACACATCTCTTCAGCAGCTGGAGGCAGTGAGGGTCTCACTGCCCAGGTCTCCGGCACTCAGAGGTCTGCTGGAGATCAGGCACCCGCTGCGTCCGAGTCTAATGATGAGCCTTTGAAAGCAGCCATCTCTAATATGCTGGAGGTGGCACAGAAAATCAGGTAGAGTTGCAAGAGGCTGTTAACAGACTAGATTGAAGGATGGAGGAGTCTGTCCACGCTCTGTCTGATGTCATGGCTCTGACATGTGACCGCCTTGAGGTCTCCATGGGAAGGGTTGCAGCTGCCTTGAAGATCTTGGTCCTATAGATCCTGTTGGATTCGCCCTCAGATCTGCACTCCATTACTGTCCAAATCCCCTCTGCCTGTGACCTCATCTCCTCCAGCTGTACAGGTCGAGCAGGGTGCATCTGCCCCACAGGAAGACACCCAAAGCAGGCCTGGGCCCTTCAGGTCTTGGACCTCTAGAGGACACTCACTAAGGTCATCAAAGATAACAGGAAATGTCAGCTAGCAGGCTGCCTCCAGCTCTGCTGTGGATGTCAGGGTTGCACCAGGACGTAGTGGTAGGGTTAGAAAAATTAAGAAACTTTGATATCACTTCTGGGTCACGGGTGCTCAATCACTGTTTATATGCACTTTTGTAAATACATTTGCTGCTCCTGAGAATGACCTTGTCATTTGAAAGCACCGTGTATATGCATCGATGTGCTGTCTTATTGCAAGGGTGAGCCATGCTCCCACTCAGTGATCGCCTCTCTTTGTGAGCCTCATATTCATGTGATGTGTACCTGAGTCACAATAGTTACTCAGCCCTTGTGTTATGTCAGGGAGACATGTCAAACTCTTTACTGAAAGTGCCTGCAAAGTGTGTTCGCAACCTCGACCCCTTACTAGACAACATGGAGTTAGGCAGCGTCACTAGCCTTGGTGGGCTAGCTATAATTGCCTCTCCAAATGAGAAGGCTGTCTTCATTGGTACTGCCAAAGCACAATACATGCAGTCTTGAGGGTCTCTTCAACCATGCGTACATTTCAGTGTCCACTAGAAGTTTCTCATTGAGGTGGCGACGACTGCATCAAGTCCTTTGTTGTAGCGTTTGTGCTGTTGTGCTGACTTCCACTTCCCAAAGTGCCCGGATACGGCCCTTTCCAAAGATTAGGGCCCAGTGAATCATGAGAATTGAAGGTACAAGTCCGAATGCTGAACTTGCACTCGATGTTACTGGTTGTACAGGCCTTTCAGTGCACAGGCACGGCTCTAAGGGACAGAGGGAATGTGGCTGTGTCCCGTTGCCTGCACCTTGCTCCTTCTGGAATCTGATGGCCATCTGTGTGACACAGGCACGTCTTTCACTTTGTGTTTCTTCGATGGTGTCCTCACGTGGAAGCTGACACTCATCTCCCTGCTCAAGTTCTTGCCCTTCCTGCTCTTCATCTTCTGAGGATCCCTCAGCCTCCTCCATGCCTCCCTAAAGCAAGGGATCCTCCCTTTGAAGTGCCAGGTTGTGAAGGGTGCAACAGACGAGGCTCATGTGGGACACCCTCCATGGAGAGTACTGCGGAGCTCCACCTGAGGGGTCCAAGCATCGGAAGCAATCTTCAGGATGCCAGTGGTCTGGCTGATGATGGATCATGAAGAGTTATGTGCCGCGCTGTATCTCTCCTCCGAGGCAATCTGAGGACAACGGATGGGTGTCAGGAGCCATCGTTTGAGCGGGTAACACTTATCTCCAATCAGCCAGCCCTGAGGCCTTTCGAATATAAGGCACCTGAGAGTGACTCAGGACGAATCAGTCATGGGAACTCCCACAGTACCTGGCACAAACGTGCATGATGTGCTCCCGATGATTACACACCAGTTTAACATCCAGGTGGTGGAAGCGTTTCTTGTTAATGAATAACTGGGGCTGCTGCCATGGAGCTCTCAGTGCCACATGTGTGCAGTCGATTGCTCCCTGTTCTCTAGGGAAGCCTGAGATAGCTGCAAACCCCAGAAATCCAGCAGCCTGGCTAGTTTCATCAAGTGTGATCTTCACATCATGATGAGCTTTACTGTAGTGGGCATCTGTCACCACCTTGATACATTTATGTGCTGAGGACTGTGAGATGCTGCATTGGTCCCCTGGATGATGTGGCGATGACCTTCAGGGGCACTGGCTGGGGATGTCCTCCCAGTCCATGGGGTGTTAGATCCTCCCACACAATATGGCAGGTATGATCGACCACATCTCTTGACAAGCCCAGATGTGTGAGGCATTGTCTGTCACTCATCTCCAGATAGGAAAGCCTTCTTCTGTAGACCCTTGGTCATATGAATTGCCTCAGTGGGATCTACCCTCCTCACTCGCTAGGTGTTGGTGGGGTTTCCCTGGGCCATGAACCTCAGGCCAGGCCTCCTCTCAAAGCTGCATTAGGGCACTGAGCTCTTCTCCTGCTCAATTGTATCACTGCCATCAAGAAGGCAACATTGAGCACAGGCTCCATTCTTCATTCCTCCACCTCCTTATGGACTGATAGATACAACAGATTAACGAATACAGGGCAAATACAATAGACCCCCCCACCACCCCACTCACAAAGAGAAAGCCAATGTCATGCCATAGAACTGCATCTGCCCCCACTAGTTTTTCGCTGATATAGTCTTGCAACTGAGGTGCACTCTCATATATCAAGGTAACCAAGATGCCAACCCTGACATTTGACATCTCAATCCCACGGAGGTTAAAACAGGTTTGGATACTCATGAAATGTATCATCTTACCTAAGGCAGTCCTGCAACCTCTGACCTGGTACACTGATCAAGCTCAACTTGCACTTCAGCAATGACTGGATGCCCTTTGGCCTGTGATCCATGCCAATTGGAGAAAGCACATCATAGGCTTTCATTGATGATCTGGAAAAAATGCAGCAGCTGTGCTTTCTTCACACTTGCCTGCATTTTCTATTCTCACATTCCTCTCTGTTAATGCTCAAATGGAGCCACTATATTGTGAAGCTAATGACTCCTGCAGTCTCTCGTTAAAGTGCATCAAAAAGTAATGGCTCCAATCTCAAGGAAGACCTCCTCTTTTCTCTCAGCTCTGACTCTAATTCAATGTTGTTACTCTAAGCAGTTTGAAAGAGCCCCTTTAGTCCAGCCACAGGCTCCTCCTTCCCCACTCCCTCCACTGCACATCCCTTTTGATTTCAATTTTCAATTTCAAACTGAGTAACAACTTCAGACTTTCAAGATGGTGCACTGCATTTTTATTTTGAGATCAGCTTCAACCTTCACTCAGTCAGTGTTCAAATCCCTCCAATCTTCCTGGAACCTCATGATATGCAGGGAGACCTCCCTCTGGGGATTCTCCAGCAACCCTGGATCCTATTGTTATTGTGGTGGACATTCCAGGTCTCCCCCTCTGAACTCAGCACTATTGATGTCCCCTTGCCCTGTGTTTTTTCTTTAATTTATTCATGGGATGTGGGTATCACTGGCCTAGCCAGCATTTATTGCCCATGTCTTGTTCAGAGGGCATTTTTAAGAGCTGACCACAAGTCTGGAGTCACATGTAGGCTAGACCAGGTAAGGACAACAGATTTTCCTTCCCTAAAGGGCATTAGTAAACCAGATGGGTTTTTACAGCAGTCGACAATGGTTTCAAAGTCATCGTTAGACTTTTAATTCAATTTCCACCATCTGCTGTAGCAAGATTTGAACCCAGGTCCCTGGATTGTTACTCTAGGTCGCTGGGTCATTAGTCTAGCAACAATACCACTATGCCATCGCCTCCCGACTAAACCAATGTGAACATCAGCCTCCCGATCTCGAGGCACAGTCACATACAGAACACCACCCCCCATCACTCCCCCAAGGAGAGCTTTGTGTGCCCCCCCTTCTTTATTACATTTTACCCATTTACGGGCTGCAGATGCCACCCCTAACCATGGTTATCCCATCTGCAGCCCAGTGCTGAGCCAGACAACCCCATTGCCACTTACGCTGACTATGAACACACTCTGCACATCAAGCTGAGCCTTATCCAAATTGAGCACACAGGCCTTGCCCCTCCCGGGAGCAGGATTGCAATGAGTGTGCCATACACAGCCCTGTAGTATGCCCTGCAAATCCCCAGGAATGCCTTTATTCTCTGACTCTGACTACAAGGTCCACAGAGCCCCAGAACTGCCTTTAATCTCTCACTCTGACTATGAGCTCCACAAAACACCAGGAGTGACCTTAATCTCTCACCTTGACTATAAGGTGCACAGAGCACCAGGACTGCCTTTAATCTCTCACCCTGGCTACGAGGTCCACAAATCCCTAGGACTGTTTTTAATCTCTCACTCTTGACCTCTTGGCCCCAGACCAGGGACTATCACTGCCTTTCAACGAGCTTTCCCATTTCTTCCTTACTTGTCAGGAAGATATAATAATTTTCATAATGCTATTGGAATTTTTTTTTTGCAAAGTAGTGGGGTCTGTGTCTATGGGTCTGTAGTGTGGGTGCATGTGTGTGTGTGTGTGTGTGTGTGTGTGTGTGTGTGTGTGTGTGTGTGTGTGTGTGTGTGTGTGTGTGTGTGTGTGTGTGTGTGTGACTTAATTGAATTAAAGGCAGCTAGACTGAAGATAACAGGAGGTGAGCTAGGTTTGAAATGTTAAGTAGGTAAACATAGATGTCAAAGGAACATTTGCATTTTTAAATAAACCAGGCTAGATTGATTTCAGAGGACAGATGAAATGTGTCACCTAGCCAGGAGAAGTTAAGAAACATTGTGTTTATGTTTCCCAAAGCTTACTGGTAAAACGTAGTGTTATGAGAGATTTTTATTACTAGTCCAAAGACATAGTGAAACAATTTGAATTTGTATTCAAAGGTGAAAATATAGATAAAGGAGAGAAAGCCATGTGCAAGGCAGGGAATTCTAAGATCTAACAAGTGTGAAAACCTACAGCATCTAAGCCTCAAGCTGCTGTCTACAAAGACCTGATGTTAAGAAAACTCACTTTGAATTTGGCTTGTTCAGGGTATTGTGTTTCTTTGCCTTTGTCTTTTAAAATCTATGTGTCTTCCTGTTGCCTGAATGAAAGTGTAACTGGGGGGTTAGATTAATTAGAGGATTTAGAGGTAATCATAGTAGTGATTTATAGATCTAAGTATGTACTTAAAATCATTTCCTCTATTAATAAAGATTTAGTTCTGTAAGGAACCTATAAGACTTGGTGGTCTCATTACTACTGAATTCAGGGCACGCATCTCAAAATTTATACAAATTGTGAAACAGTTGTGGCAGCTGTTTCAAGTTTCCCTTTGGGATTTGAACAGCTCAGCATTTACCATCAGCTGTGCCCTAACATACTGATCATAACACTGTCCCCCTTCCTCCATCAATGAGTCTCTGTGCAACCCTTCCTGGTGTGCCGCACGAAAAGAACCATACAACCCCACCCACTCCTATCCCGGAGTCTCTGTGCTTCTCCTCCCATTCATACAGCTTGATTCCCATCCACCCCCTTCTGTGTCTGCATTCTAGTCTTCCATGTCAGGCTTCAGCCTCCCCACCCTTGGTCCCCTGCCTACCATTGTCCTCCCCCTCCTCTCTAACCCCACCATAGCCCATTGTACCCCATGTCTCCATTCTCCTTCACCCCCCTCGTCCAACAAACCCACCATACCCCAATTGCCCCTCATGTCCTTGCTATTCTTCCCCACCCCTCTCACCACCCCCCAGTCATAATGCTGGTCCCTGTTTCAGAGTGGACGCCTGCCTGACACCTGCAGGACACACCCTCCCGCAGAACAGAGGAAGCTAGTGAACAGACCAGCCCTACCCCCTCCACCAGTGAGGCGTCTCACCGGCATCATTGGGAACCCAGAGCAGGTTAGCTTCCAATGTTGCACTCACCTCGACGTTATGAATGGAGTGAGGGCGGACGGCTGCAATCCACTTCTGTCCGAACATGGTTCAGACTGGTCTAATTTCCCGTTGGTGTGGCAGGTAATTGGGAGGTGGAACAAGCTTCTGGCGAGTAGCGTTTTTAATGAGCATCGCTGACATGGTGATGCATGCAAATGGCGTTACCAACATGGACCAGCGGGAAACCCAACCTGCCATGAAACTGATGAGGAGAAAATGCTAGACAGATTTCCCATCGGCGGGATTCTGATTTTTGTCCTTTGTCTGATTTTCCTGCTCCCGCCCACTATTAAGCCCAATGCTGACTGGGCTGGAAAATTTCACCTATTGTCCCTGAAAACTAATTTTATATTTATGGAAGGTCAAATTTTTCGCTTATTATAAAACATTCTATACTTTTAAAATAAGACACAAAGTTTATTTATGATATTGTAACTACCACCTTAATCACATACAAGCATACGAGCAAGGAGCAGGAGTAGGTTATTCAGCCCCTCGAGCCTGCTCCAACATTCAATAAGATCATGGCTGACCGGATAGTAACCTCACATCTACATCCCACCTACTGCCGATAACCTATCACCCCCTTGCTTACCAAGAATCTATCCACCTCTTCCTTAAAAATATTCAAAGACTCTGCTTCCACCACCTTTTGAGGAACAGAGTTCCAAAGACTCACAAACCACTGAGAGAGAACAAATTTGCCTCATCTTCATTTTAAGTGGGTGACCCCTCATTTTTTAAACAGTGGCCCCTAGTTTTAAAGTCCCTCACAAGGGGAAACATCGTTTCCACATCCACCTTGTCAGCTCACCTCAGGATCTTACATGTTTCAATCAAGTTACCTCCTTACTCTTCTAATCTCCCGTGGATACAAGCCTAGTCTGCCCAACCTTTCCTCAAAAGACAACCGGCCCATTCCTTCCTTCAATAAGGTGACCGATACTGTCTATAGGAGGCCGTCTTATACATGGAAAGGCCCACACGGGTCTGAATTCTCTGGTGTCCTTGGAGACATGAAGCCTGGAAATGCTAACAATGAAGCCCCGAACAGAGATGAAGCTGCCATATACCAATAGGTCACCAGCAGCAAACTATCTACCCAAACTCCCCACTCCTCACAGTGGCGGTGCTGCTGACACCTTTCTTCCCGCCCCGTGGATGAGGTTTTTGAAATTGCCGGCCGGCCGCCTGCCTGTCTTGCCCGTGTGAAAGCGCAGGACTGCACGGGCAACGGGAAATAGGTGCCAACTGACTTTTTAATGGCCTTAACTGGCCTCTTAATCAGTGGAGGGCCTGCTCCGGCACCAACCCATGCCCAAATTTCGAAATATTGTGCGAGTGGGAGATAACGTCGGGACGCTTTCCCGATGTCTATTTGACGCTTGAGCATGTGGGGCTCATGTCTTCACGCCGAGCGAAAAGTTATGCCCAGGGTGTTACGGCGCAGCAGGTGGTAAATGCTGAGCTGCTCAAATCCCAGAGGGAAACTGGAAACAACTGTCACAACTAATTTCAGTTCGTATGTTTCGGGATGCGGGCTTCGAATTTAGTAACAGGAAGACCACCGAGTGAAAATAGATTTTTTATAAAACTGAACATTTATTAATAAAAGAAAATATTGTATAGATATGTGTACAAATTACTGCTACAATAACTTTAAATCACCTAGTTAACCTGATTCCCAGTTACAAGGCAACAGTAACACACATAAATTTTAAAAGACCCAGGCCAATTTGGACAGCCAAATGCAAAGTGAGTTATCTTAACTTCAGTCCCTGAAGGCAGCAGTTTGAGGCATAGATGCTGAAGGCTTTTCACACTTGTTGAATCTTAGACTGTCTAACCTTACACACAGTCTTCACTCCTTTATACATATTTTCCCCTTGAAGGTAAATTCCCATTGTTTCACTATTGTTTGGACTTTATCCTTCTGATAATAAAAGTCTCTCATAGCACTAAGTTTTACTAGTACACTTTGGGATAAATAAACAGATTCTTTCTAAACTTTACCTGGCCAGATGACACATTTTGTTCCCTCTTTTGAAAACAATCTAGTCTGGTCTATTAAAAAATGCAAATGTTCCCTTGACACCAATGTTTCTAAACACCCCTATGTTTACGTAATTAACATTTCAAAGTTAACTTATTTTCTTACGTCAAAGCACCCAGACTAGCTGCCTCTAATTCAATTAAGTTACACACACACACACACATAGACATATATAGACACATAGGCACATCACACTATCACTCTATTTTACAATAAATTCCAATAACATTATGAAAACTATTATGTCTTCTGTCTATTATATCTTCTGCTGTCTTCCTGACAATAGTGTAATATAGAAACATAGGAATGTAGAAAATAGGAGCAGGAATATGTCACTCCATAGCCTGCTCTACCATTCAGTATGATCATAGCTGATCATTGTTCTAGACACCCCAGCCAGAGGAAATATCATCCCTGTATCCAGTCTAAGCATTCCTATCAGAATTTTATACGTTTCAATGAGATCCCCTCTCATTCTTCTAAACTCCAGTGAATAGCCGACCCAATCTCTCCTTATACGAAAATCCTGACATCCCAGGAATCACACACTCCTCCTTTGGCAAGTATATCCTTTCTTAGGTAAGGAGACCAAAACTTCACATAATACTCCAGGTCTCACCGAGGTCCTGTACAGCTGCAGTAAGGCATCTTTGCTCCTGTACTCAAGTCCTCTCGCAATGAATTAGCCCTCTTAACTGCTTGCTTGCTTTCAGTGATAGGGGTAAAAGGACACCTAGGTCCCTTTGTACATCAATATTTCCCAATCTATCACAATGCTATTCTGTTCTTCCCACCAAAGTGGATAACTTCACACTTATCCATGCTGCACTGCATCTGCCATGTATTTGCCCACTCACTCAACCTGTCTAAATCACCTTGAAGCCTCTTAACACCCTCCTCATCGCGCACATTCCAACCAAGTTTCATGTCATCAGCAAACTTTGAAATATTACATTAGGTTCCCTCATCCAAATCATTGATTTATATTGTGAATAGCTGGGGCCCAAGCACTGATCCCTGTGGTACCCCACCTGCCACTCTGAAAAATACCTGTTTATTCCTACTTTCTGTTTCCTGTCTGATAACCAATTCTCAATCTATGCCAATGTATTATCCCCAATCCCATGGGCTTTAATTTTACACACTAACCTCTTATGTGGGGCTTTATCAAAAGCTTTCTGAAAATCCAAATAAACCACATCCACTGGCTCTCCCTTATCTATTCTGCTAGTTATGTCCTCAAAAAACACCAGTAGTTTTGTCAGACATCATTCCCTTTTCATAAATCCATGTTGACTTTGTCTAATCCCATTGATATTTTTTAATTGTCCCATTTTCACATCCATTATAATTGACTTTAGCATTTTCCCTGCTATTGATGTTAGGATAACCAGTCAGTAATTTGTTGTTTTTTGCCCCTGTCCTTTTTTAAATAGTAAGGTTACGTTTACTACCCTCCATTCTGCCGAGGCTGTTCCAGAATTTACAGAAGATGACAACCAATGCATCCACATTCCCATGGCCACCTCTCTTAGTACCCTGGGATGTAGATTTCAGGCCCTGGGATTTATCGGCTTTCAGTCCCATTAATTTCTCCAGCAGCATTGTTTTAGTATTACTTAATTTCCTTCAAGTCCTCCTTCTCGCTAGACCCTGAATTCCCTAGTATTTCTGGGAAGTTATTCATGTCTTCCTTCATGAAGACAGTACTATATTAGTAGTTTAATTGCTCTGCCATTTCCTTGTTCTCTATTATAAATTATCCCGTGTTTGACAGTAAGGGACCTACATTTGTCTTCACTAATCTTCTTCTTTTTACATACTTATAGTAGCTTTTACAGCACTTTTGTGCAAGTTCCTTTCAAGTTTATTTTCATATACTATTTTTCCCCTCTAAATTAATCTCTTGGTCCTACTTTGCCGAATTCTAAACTGCTCCCAATCCTCAGGCTTGTACTTTTTCTAGCAACCTTATTATGATTCCTCTTTGGATCTAATACTATCCTTAACTTTTTTTGATAGCCATGGTTGGGCAGCTTTTCCCGTTGTGTTTTTGCACCAGAAAGGAATGTATAATGGTTTCAATGCATACATTTGTCCCTTAAATGTTAACCATTGTCTAACCATGCCTTTTGGTGAAGTTCCCCAATCTAACTTAGCCAACTCACACCTCATACCTTTGTAGTTTCCTTTGTTTAGATTTAGGACAGACTACTTGGTTTTGATTTAGATCGGGCCACTTCATTTTCCATCCTAATGAAGGATTCTATCATGTTATGGTTGTGTAACATGCAGGTGCAGGTTCTTATCAGCTCATTGATCTCCAGTTGATTATAGTCTGGGTCAACTTGATCAATCCACCCGAGGGGGAAGCACAGAGTCACTTTCACAGTTCCTAAATTTATTCATTAAACTGCTTATGAGCAGACTGCTGAAGGTGTCAGTTTCTGACAGTATTGCCATCAAAATTGGGCCAATATTCCTTTGTCTGCTATTTTATCACAAACACCAATATATTCCTTTTAGGGCATTTGCAACCATCCTCAGTCAGGGGTGTCAAATGGTTGATTCATCTTGGCCTCTTCCTAAGGTCCCCAGCGTCTGATATGCCATTCATCAGCCAATTGTATTTACTCCACCTGGTGTCAAGAGCTGGCTTAGGGAGATACAGAAAAGGCTATGGGCCCTGGCAACAGCCCAGCTGTACTAGTGAAGACCCTAGACTAGTCTTGCCCTTAGACAAGCTGTTCCATTACAGCTACAACACTAGAATTAACCTTATAATGTGAAAAATTGATCAGTTATGTCCTGTCCACAAAATGCAAGACAAATACAAACTGGCCAATTACTGACCAAGCAGGTTATTCTCAATCACCAGAAGTGGAAGTTGCCAATGACAGTGCTATAAAGTGACACCTACACAACAATAACTCAGTGACACTCACTTGGGTTCCAGCAGGGCCACTCAGCTCCCAGCCTCATTACAGACTTTGTCCAAACATGGACAAAAGAGCTGAACTCAAGAGGTGAGGTGAGAGTGACTGCTCTTGACATCAAGGCAGCATTTGACTGAGTATGGCATCAAGGTTCCCTAGCAAAACTGGAATCAATAGGAGTCAAGGGGAAGCTGTTTGGAGTCATAATGAGCAGAAAGGAAGATGGTTGTGGTTGTTGGAAGTCAATCTTCTCAGCTCCAGGACATTACCACAAGAGTTCCTGAGGGTGGTGCCCTCAGCCCAACCATCTTCAGCTGCTTCATTAATGACCTTCCTTCCTTCATAAGAACCAGAAGTGGTGATATTCACAGATGATTGAACAATATTCAGCATCATTTGCAACTCCTCAGATACTGAAGCAGTCCATGCCCATATGCAGCAAGACCTGGACAACATTCATGTTTGGCTAATAAGTGGCAAGTAACATTTGTGCCACACAAGTGCCAAGCAATGACCATCTCCAACAAGGGAGAATCTAACCACCTGTCCTTGACATTCAATGGTAGCACCATTGCTGAATCCCTCACTGTCAAGATCCTAGGGGTTACCATTGACCAGAAACTGAACTGGACTAGCAACATAAATACTGTGGCTACTAAAGCAGATCAGGGGATGGGAATACTGTAGTGACTAACTCATCTCTTGACTCCCCAAAGCCTGTTCACCAACTACAAGGCACAAGGCAGGGGTGTGATGGAATATTCTCCACTTGCCTGCATTAGTGCAACTCCAACAATGCTCAAGAAGCTCATTACTGTCCAGAACAAAGCGGCCTTCATGATTGGTAACCCATCCACCACCTTAAACATTGCTCTCTCCAAAACCAGTGCGCAGTGGTAGATGTGTGTACCATCCACAAGATACACTGCTGCAGCTCACCAAGGCTCCTTCAGCTGCACCTTCCAAACCCACAACCTCTACCCCTCTAGAAGGACAAGGACAGCAGATGCATGGGAACAGCATCACCTGCAAGTTCTTCTCCAAGCCACGCACCATCCAGAATTGAAACAATACCACTGCTCTTTCAGTGTTGCTGGGTCAAAATCCTGGAACTCCCTACCTAGTTGCTCTGTGGGTGCACCTTCAACATATGGACTGAATGAAATAATAATTAATGCTTTTGTTAAAGCAGAAGACCCAGGAAGTTGTGAAGTGTTAATCTGCTGATGAAATTTTCAGGTTTTACTCTTTGAGTTTTTCCAATGCATATCTTGAGCTGTGTGCCATTTTGTCATCAAAGAAAAAAAATCATTAGTTCTTTTTTCCCCTCAAAATATTTAGGCTCCAATGGATTTCATATAAATTAAATTTGAACTGTCTGCCATGGGAAATCCATCTTCATTAAAAGAAAATCAACAGATCTTCAATAAGAATGTAGCAAACATTTCTAATGGTTTCTGCTGTTTTTGCACAGTACACATTACCTTCCATTCCGCTATATTAAATGTCATTTGTCATTTATCTGCCTGGTGCTTTTATTATAAAGGATCCCTTGCATCAACTCAACTGCCATATAGCAGTGTCTGTCTATTGCTGCGTTACAGAACCTTAACTCTCCAATTGTGCTCACCAGCGTCAGCCACCCTTACAGCTCCCTGTGTTATAACTAAAATCACAAGATTAAAGTTACTGCTTATATCAATCAATGCCTCTGTTCTTCTAATTCATTCTCTCAGAAGTAGATAGATCAATGAATGCTACATGCACAAAGAAGCTCATGTGAAGAAGTACAATGTGTCTGTGTCCAGTTTTTGCATTTTGATATATCACTGAGTGAAACCCAAACATCTCTTACTGACTGACGCTATGTCGCTGATGGTGACACTTGCAATTCTGCTTATGTCAACAGTACTGGCGGAGGTAGGAGCACATTCACAAGGAGAGGTGCCCTTTGAATTTTGGGGATGAGGACACTATCTGCTGTAATTGGAGGCCAGATGTTAGAGTGTGGAATGCCTTGTGTTTCTTCATTCCACCACTGGCAGCCGTGCTTTCAGCTGCTCCCTCCACCCCATCACCCCCACAACCCCCGCAAGCTCTGGAACTACCTCACTAAAGCTGTCCTCCTCTCTCATGCTCCTTTAAATCAATCTTTAAAACTCACCTCTTTGATGAAGTATTTGGTTGACCAGCCTATCACCTTATGCGGTTAGGTGTCAAATATTGTCTGATCGCACACTTGTGAAGCGCATCAGGATAGTTTATAAGTTAAAGGTGTTATATAGATGCTATACCTCTGTATATGTTGGCTCGGTACCTGTTGGGGAAGTGTTTTAGTGGTGATAACTCATTCCTCGCAGCATGAAAATTATTCTTGTCAATTGTAGTGACCCATGTGCTTTGGGGGAAATAAAACTATCTTTTATTTTGGAATGATGGTCCCTTTAAAAATTAGGTTTCCCTGGATTTCTTATATAAAAGACCAGGAACTGATCATGTGACCAAACTGCCTGGGAAATAAACAATGGAAAAGCATATGGCAAACAAGAAGTTTATTGCAGGGAACATAGTTTTCAAGCAGTTTAGTTTAGACAAGCTGGCTGCAGGGAATATCTCTTTAAGCAGAATTCAACTCAAGTTTGTTCTGTTGACAAAAAGAGTGTGAAACCCTTGACAATTGATGGATTCTGTTAAAAGTGAGTTGGATTTCTGGGATAGCCAAGCTGAGAAGAAAGAGAAAGAAAGAGAGTTAAAGATCTTTAGAATCAGGAGAATTCTCACCCAAGGTGGATATGTTTAAGAGGCCAGCGATACCCTTGTTGAATTGGTGGTGGGGGGTGGGGGGGTGGTGGGGTGGGGGTGGGGGGCGTGGTTACAAACTTGGGAAGATGAGAGGAGACTTGAAGGGAAAACCTTGCTGCAAGTAGGTAGCAAGCCCAAGAAATCTCAACCCTTATGCAAATCTTTGAACAGTACACAGACCAAGTGGTTAATATTTCAATTTCTGATGAACATCTGCCTGGGGTATTTGGAGTGTAAGTCAATTGAGTGTGAAAGGAAATTTGAATTAAGATGTTCAGTTTAGAGTAGATATAACTGTGTTCATTGTACTTTGAATATCTTTAATGTAATTGATCATTTAAGAGAGTGTAAAATTATTAGTTTCCTGTTCTTTGATTTTTCACAGTAAACTATTTTGGTTAAAAACAGCGAACATTGTGGCTTCACTCTTTTAATAAATATCTGGGTTTTCTGATTTAAAAAGTAATAGAAATATCACTGACCTCAAAACACAATAACTCAGAACCAAGGGATGGTAATCACAGTTGGATTGTTCAGAGGGAAATTAAGAGTCAAGCACCATCACTGGGGGTCTGGAGTCACATGTAGGCCAGAAAATATCCTTCCCTAAAGCACATTAGTGAACCACATGGGTTTTTTAACAGCAATTGACAATGGTTATCAACAGAGTTTTAATTACAGATTTTTATTGAATTCCAACTTCACCATCTACCATGGTAGGATTCAAACCAGTGCCCCCAGAGCATTATCCTGGGTCTCTCGAATACCAGTCCAGTGACAATACCACTTAGCCATCACCTCCCTGACAGTACTAGTTGCCATAAAACAGGAAAGTTCACTGCCACTTTGAGAAGCCATTGAGTGTATTTAAGACTGAGATAGATAGGTTCTTGACTGGTAAGGGGATCAAAGGTTATGGGGAGAAGGTGGGAGAATGGGGTTGAGAAACTTATCAGCCATGATTGAATGGCGGAGCAGACTCGATGGGCCGATTGGCCTAATTTCTGTTCCTATGTCTTATGGTCTTATGGTAGAAGGTGAGTATGTAAGGTAAGTGGGTAGGATAGGGGGCAGGGCCGGGTAGTCAGTGTGGGGAGGGTCAGATGAGTGGTTGTTGGTTGGTTAGTGCAAGTGTGAGGTGGTCCATGGGAGGGGGGAGGTCAGATAGTCTATAGGGAAGCGGGTTAATTAGTCAGCCAAGGGGAGGACTGGGTGGTCTTCAGGGGGTTGATTGGGTGGTCAGGGTGGTGTCGGGAGGTCAGGGTGGGGTCAGGACTTAGGGAGGTTGGGGGGCGGTAGTTGCAAGGAGGGGTGGTGATTAGGGGTACCTCGTAGTCAATCAGGGGTAGGAAGGTCAGGGGGCTGTAGGATGGGTCAGGGATGTTGGGTGGTCAGTCGAGGGGTCAAGTGGTCAGTCAAGGTGTAGGGTGGTTCAGCGGGGTTGGGTGGTCAGTGGTGGAGTGTCGTTGTTCAGTTGGGGGAGGCAGGAAAGGTCTGGGGGTCAAATGGTCAGTCAGTGGGGGATAGGGTGGGTCAGGGAGGGTTGGTGGTTGGTTGGAAGTTGGGAGGTCAATTGAGGGGGGGTTCAGTCATGTTTGGGCGGGGTGCGGGTTTAGTTGAGGCATTGGGAGGGTAGTCAGTTGGTGGGGGTATAGTCAGAGTTCCAGAATCAGTGAGTAGCCCGTGGGTCAGGAGGGTAGTTTGACGTTATTTGGCATGGATGGGGGTGCTCGTCGGCATTGTGTGGGGGTGGTGGAGTGGGTCGATGGGGTCTGGGGGAGGGGAGGGAGGTCGGAGGATCAGCAGTATATTTACCCAGAAGGTTTTAATTCTAACATTCCCTGAGTAACTATTCTGGTAAGACAGTGGGAACCATGTGAAGTCACAGAATCACAGGATCACACAGAGCAGAAGAGGCCCTTAGCCCATCGAGCCTGCACTGACACGTGAAAAACACCTGACCTACCTACCTAATCCCATTTACCAGCACTTGGCCCATAGCCTTGAATGTTATGATGTGCCAAGTGCTCATCCAGGTACTTTTTAAAGGATGTGAGGCAACCCGCCTCCACCACCCTCCCAGGCAGCGCATTCCAGACCGTCACCACCCTCTGGGTAAAAAAGTTTTTCCTCACATCCCCCCTAAACCTCCTGCCCCTCACCTTGAACTTATGCCCCCTTGTGACTGACCCTTCAACCAAGGGGAACAGCTGTTCCCTATCCACCCTGTCCATGCCCCTCATAACCTTGTACACCTCGATCAGGTCGCCCCCTCAGTCTTCTCTGCTCCAATGAAAACAACCCAAGTCTATCCAACCTCTCTTCATAACTTAAATGTTTCATCCCAGGCAACATCCTGGCGAATCTCCTCTGCACCCCCTCCAGTGCAATCACATCCTTCCTCTAATGTGGCGACCAGAACTGCACACAGTACTCCAGCTGTGGCCTCACCAAGGTTCTATACAACTCCAACATGACCTCCCTACTTTTGTAATCTATGCCTCGATTGATAACAGCAAGTGTCCCATATGCCTTTTTCACCACCCCACTAACATGCCCCTCCGCCTTCAGAGATCTATGGACACACACGCCAAGGTCCCTTTGTTCCTCAGAACTACCTAGTGTCATGCCATTCATTGAATACTTCCTTGTCAAATTACTCCTTCGAAAGTGTATCAGGGTTTTCAGGGTTAAATTCCGTCTGCCACTTATCTGCCCACTTGACCATCCCGTCTATTTCTTCCTGTAGCCCAAGACACTCAACCTCACTGTTAACCACCCGGCCAATCTTTGTGTCATCCGCACACTTACTAATCCTACCCCCCACATGGTCATCCATGTCGTTTATATAAATGACAAATAAGTCTTTGATTTAAATTGGAGTATCAGATGTTGCCCAGTGCAGTGTAAATGCCCATTGGAAATTTGAACTTTCCAGGCAATTCCCATGCAATCGTCTCATGGGGACCTCTGGGGGTGGGGGCAGCACGTCTCCTGGAGTACCTCCCATGTACAGCCCCCTGGGAAACAGAAACGTTGGGCCATTATTGTCATACAGAGGCTTAACACGCAGGGATTGTAACTCCTCTCTCTGCAATTTGAAACTTTCATTCACAAACACTCATGGCCCAGGTAAAAAAAAATAACTCCAAAGGCTGTGCATCTGGAATTAAAACAGAAACTGCTGCAAACACTCAGCAGTTAACGTGCATGAACAACTTTTCCATGGCTCTGCACGTGCTTAAAAGTTATTTATTTCCCATGCCTTCCAGTGTTCTGATTGTTAGCTCATCGATCTGAAATTTCTACTCTATTCCTCTCTTTACAGGCGCCGCCAAACCTGTTCAGTATTTCCAGCATTCTCTGTTTTTAATCTCAGATTTTCGGCTCCTGCAGCTTTTAGTTAACTGGATGTACAATAAAATCACCAAAATAATTTCTCGTCTTATGCTGTTATCCTTGCCTTAAGCAGGCTATGGGGTTTCCCTTGCTTTATCTATAATGGAATCACAAGTGCACTAACATAGAAATACGTAGGATCTACAGCACTGAAACAGGGTATACGACCTAACTAGGCTGTGGGGGGTGTTGTTGCCCCACACGAGCCTCCTCACGTTTCATCTATCTCAACTCAGCCTTTCACATCTTTCTATTCCCTCTTCTTTAACATACTCACCTAGTTTTCTTCTGAAAGCATCTAAACTTTCAGCCTCAGTCATTCACTGTAGTTCCATTCTCCGCATTCTAATCAAAGAATGCATCTAAACTTTCAGCCTCAGTCATTCACTGTAGTTCCATTCTCCGCATTCTAATCAAAGAATGCATTTCTTATTCACGTGTTAATTGCTGGCAGCTGAGTAACCTTTTCTTCTGTTTTGTGATCTCACTGCATGTCCTGTTGCTGTTATGCCCCACCCTTTTCGCCGTCTTGGCCTCATGAACTGAGGCTATTGAGCGGCTGTCTGGGAGTAGCTGCTTTAATTTTCCTAACGCATGTCATTTATCTTACTGATATATTGGGGGAGGGACAGAGAAATCATTTACTCTGGTGGGGGAATCAAGAACAAAGAGACATAACATCAGAGCCAGACCATTCATCAGCAGAATCAGCGAGGAAACTGTTCACACCAAAGGCTAGTGGGAGCCTGGAACTGTCTCCTGCAAAAGCCGAAGGGTGCTGGGAGACAACTGAATCTTTCATGACTGCAATAGATTGCTGTTAGGTAGGTAACAGTATAAAAGGATAAAGGGGACCAAGAGTAAATAGGTTTGAGGTACAGAGCAACTGTGATCGATTTGAATGGTGGACCACCCTCAAGGGGCTGAATGGCCTTCTTCTCCTCCTATAATACAAACAGACAAATTGGAAGCAGGAGTAGGCCCCTCGGCCCCTCGAGCCTGCTTCTCTATTCAATAAGGTCTTGGCTGATCAGAATGTGACCTGAACTCCACATTCCCGTCTACCCCCAATAACCTTTAACTCCCTTTTTAGTCAAGAATCTATCTACCTCGGACTTAAAAATACTCAACAACCATGCCTCCGCCACTCTCTGGGGAAGAAAGTTCCAAAAACTCACGGCCCGCTGACAGGAATATTGCCTCCTCACCACCATCTTAAACGGGAGATCCCTTATTTTAAATCGAGTCCCCTGGTTCTAGTCTCTCTCACAAGACAAAACATCCTTTCAGCCTCCACTTTGTCAAGCTCCTCCCCAACCTCAGCACCTGTCTCCCTGGCTCTCATTATGGATTCCCACCGCACTGAAAGACTTGATCACATGATTAAAGCTGCTGCTCCAGAGCAGTACTGATGGAGTGCTGCCTTGTCAGAGGTGCAGCTCTTTGAAATAGACTCTAAATCGGAGCCCTGCTGGATGGATTTTCAAGAGTTCATGGGCAGAATTTTCCGTGCCTGTTGACATCAGGCATCACGGCCGATGTGAGCGGACAATACAGCAGGAGGGTCAACAATCGGTTTCACAATGTCCTGAAACCAGTTTGCAATCATCTGCTCTGCCCGTCAATGGTGGGTTACACCGCCGGGAACCTGATTGTAATACATCTACATATCAATATAAGCCCAGCTCGCCGGAATCATCCTCCCCACCCCCACCCCCCCCCACCAACCCCCCGCCCCCACCACGCTGGATCATCTGAGCAGTTTCACAACTGTACATAAGCAACATGCACCCGGGGTGCTGCACTTCACTCAGGCCTTCGAGATTTGCTTGCCTACCCTCCTTCGGTCAGCACTCACGGCCGTCAGTGCCAGGCTTCACAGGCAGCACCACATCACTTTTAGGGGGTTCAAGGGCAGGTCTCTACCTACCAGACCAGCCGGAATTGGGTACGTGGGTGGCTTTTCAGAAGCTATAGGGTTAGGGCTCACTGGAGGAAGTGGGGGGAAGTGGCCTCAGGTGAGGGAAGAGGCTGCAGGGCGAGGGCTGGTGTATCTAGGGAAGTGGTGTATCCCAGAGTGTGTGGGGACACATGCTGACCTGTGCAAGTGGCCTCAAGAGAGTAAGGGCTGAGGAGGCAGTTTTCAGAGGTGAAGAGACCAGATGGAGATATGACGGTGTGTGCGAGAGAGAGTGAGTGGTGATGCCTGTTGTGTTGGCAGTGAATGAGATGCCAGTGAATATGTGATGGATTTGTGAACATGTGAGCTTAGAGTGATGAGATGGCTGCCTTACCCTGGTGGCGCAGATAAGATCACTTATCCTCTTCCTGCACTGGATGGCCAACCTCTTCTGCGCAGCGTTGGCACTGACCACCACTGTCACCACCTCCCAAGCCGGAGTGGTGAGATTGCTGGACCTCCTGCAGCCAGAGCGGGGGTGGAGGACATCAGAGCAGGCCTCCAAAAGCCATCTCAGAGTTGGGTCCCTGAACCCCTCTTGGCTTTGGAGACCATGTCTTCACTGGAGCAATCCTTGTCTGCAAACATTGAGAAACGTGCACACGACTGTAGTTTAGATATGGCAGCCAGAGTGAGGAAATGGGGAGGTAACAGTGTGGTGGGCGATACAGGGGCCGCCTGTCAGCAGGATGGCATGTTTCCTCATAATTAATGAGGAGGGATTGGGACAATATGACATGAAAAGCTGGCACTGTGGCCGATGGGAAGAACATCCTCTTTCCTGACCATTCCCGCACTCAGTACAAACCTGGGACGATTCCACCCCATGGTCTACAGTCCCCCCGTGCTGCAAGATGCGAGACCTTTGGTGACAAGGTCACAGATATCCATGACCCTTGCCGCCCGCTACGACACTTTTCCTTCTCAGCCTTGCCCCTGTCCTCCTGCCCTCATGATGCTAAGGGTGGTTTTGTTGGGAGTTTTAAAATTTGGCATTGAAAGCACCCAATCTAACCCTCAGTCCTTGCGCTATAATTTCACAATCTGATTGGTTAAGTTGCTTGCCACGTTCATTCAGCTCCCAGATGATCAGTTTCTCTTTCTGCGCCATGAACCTTCCCAACCAAATCATTTCAAAACGTCATCCTGCTCGGAACAAGTCTGACTCATGGTGAGTGCTGTTTGGTGCGCCTGCTGTAACAAAACCTGGGCCGTCAATTTTTTTAAAAAGAGAGAAATTGCAGTAATTGAGTGTCCTTTCAGGGTGTGCCCTTCTTCTGTGTTACCACACGGAGAGCTGAGACATTAGTGCATCAGCTGATCAAGCCACGACTTGCTAATGAGCCTTAATGTATACAAATGATGCACGTTCTGCTCAACAGGAAACAAGCTATTTCCTGGACCAGAGTGTGAAGGAAGAAAGAACTTACATTTATGTGGTGCCTTTCAGGACTTTGGCACGTCCCCAAGTGTTTTACAGCCAATTAATGACTATAGAATTGCTGTCACTGTTGCAATGCCAGAAATGTGGCAGCGAATTTGTGCACAGCAAGCTCCCACAAACTGCAGTGTGACAACGATCAGATAACCTGTTCTTCAGGAACGTTGTCTGATGGGCCAGAACACCAAGGGTCCCTGCCTTTCTCTGATACTGTGTTGTCAGGGCTTTTACACCCACCGCAGATTGCAGACAGTTTGATGTCTCATCCAAAAGCCAACACCTCCAACAGTGCAGCACTCCCACGATATTCCACTGGAGCATCTGCCTAGGTTATGCGCTCATGCCTCTGGTATGAGACTTGAATCCACAACCTTCTGGTTCAGAGGTAGAATGTTATCTACTGAGCTGCACATAACCTGGGCAAGACACCAACATTCACATTCCAAAACCACAGAGTGTCTAGAAGGCAGGTACAGCTGAGAAACACTTGGAGAGAAAAGGAATGAAATATAAAGAGTTTTTCTCATAGAAATCTCTTGCGTGAAAGAAGTGAATTCAGCTCAAAGTAGCTCAACCAGGCCATGGAAATGCCTCATTTCATTTTCATGCTATTTTCTTATATCTAGAATGTAGTAACTGAGGTATAGCCGTCTATCAGGTGTCACGTGATGTTCTGGGAGGTTCCGACTAATGAGCCCTAAACACAGGCAATCCAGGGGGTGGGGCTCCTGATGAAAGCCCTGACCGAGAATATAGCACCTGAAAAACTCTCTGGAATAAAATTTATCTGTTTCTTGTTGATACCTGTCCACTCCGTTGAGTCATTCCACATTAAGGGAAAGAACCTACATTCACATAGCATCTTCCATAAGCTCAGGGTGTCCCGAAGCACATTACAGCCCATGAAGAACTTTTGCAATGTAGTCGCTGTTGTAATGTAGAGAAAATCTCCACATTACCGCTGAACCAGGGAGGACTCCCAAAGCATGCGTTGTTTGCAAATTCCCATTTCCTGGGATTGGCATCTTAGCTAAAAGAAATCAAATACCCTGGAGTAGAAACTAAAAATGAATCAATTCCCAGTAACTAGAGCTTATTGCGCCAAGAGCAAATCAGAGTATTTATATAGCTTTATGATAGAACTTGTAGTTAGTTTGTAGAAGGAGTGAGTTGTTTCTGATGCTGCGCTAGTTTACATTCTCCTGCATTCAGAACACAGACATCCCATCATTACTTATAAAATGGCCAATTACCATTTATCTTTTCGTCAAGTTCTTGCTTCTCAGAATTAGCAAGAATGAAATAATAGTGATTAGATCTAAAATAAGTAACACATCCTGCACACACACATATGGACACATACACACACTGACACATACTAACACGCACACAGGCACACACAGGCACGCGCAGGCACACTCACACACACATGCACTGACACATACTAACACGCACACAGACACACACAGACACGCGCAGGCACACACACACACACGCACTGACACATGCACACACGTACACAGGCACACACAGGCACGCGCAGGCACACTCACACACACACGCACTGACACATGCACACACGTACACAGGCACACACAGGCACGCGCAGGCACACTCACACACACATGCACTGACACATGCACACACGCACACAGGCACACACAGGCACGCGCAGGCACACACACACACACGCACTGACACATGCTAACACGCACACAGGCACACACAGGCACGCGCAGGCACACTCACACACACACGCACTGACACATGCACACACGTACACAGGCACACACAGGCACGCGCAGGCACACTCACACACACACACGCACTGACACATGCACACACGTACACACACAGCGAATGATAAATGCCGAGCTGCTCAAATCCCAGAGGAAAACTTGAAACAGATGCCACAACTGTTTTGTAATTTGTATTTTATTTTGAGATGTGTGCCTTAAATTCAGTAGTAATAGAGGTTTTTTACAAAACTAAATTGAACATTTATTAGTGGAAGAAAAGATTTTAAGCAATTAAGTAGGTCTACAAATTGCTCCTATAATAACTCCTCAATCCCCTAATTAATCTGACTTCCAGCTAACCTCCATTAAGGCAGCAATAAAAGCAAATACATTTCAACAGACCCAGGCAATGACACAATACTCTGGACAGTGATATTCACAGTGAATTTTCATTAGCTTTGGTTCCTGTAGACAGCAACTTGATGCATCGAGGCTGGAGGCTTTTCCTACTTGTGTTAGATCTTAGAATTCCTTCTCCCTTATACATAACCACAACTTCTTTATACATGTTTCTCCATTTTTAATGTAAATTCAATCATTCCAATATGTCTTTTCAACTATACCTTTATCATAATATAAATATTTTCATAATGTTCAAGTTATCAGTAATCTTTGGGAAAAATAAACACACTGTTTGGCATAGATTCTTATGGCTAGGTGTAACATCTTACCATTTCTTTTAAATTCAAACTAATTTATCGAAATTTATCTGTAATTTATCTAAAAATATAATTGTTCTTCATACCTCACATTCTAAACCTTCAGCCATGTTTACATATTTAGCATTTCAAACATAGCTTCCCTCAACTCAAAAGCTACACACCAGCTGCCCCAATTCAGTTAAGCTCCCCCCCCACCACACATCCACAAAGACAAACTAATCCATCACCGACCTTCACAATAATATTATGAAAGTTATATTTTCATGACAATGACACATACACACAGACACACCAATATGCACACACCCACACATACACTGACTTGTACACACCCACCCACTGGCACATACACACACAGACAGACACTACCAAATGTGCACACACACACACACACACACACACACACACACACACACAGACATACATAAACACACACAGACATGCATACACAGATGCACATAGGCACACAAATGTAGGCAAACACGCACACACACATAGACTCACATACACATACACACACTGCTACACACACATGCTGGCACATAGCGTCCCACATACATACTGACACATACACACACTGTCACACACACATGCTGGCACTCAGCGTCCCACATACATACTGATACAAGCACACACTGCCACACACACATGCTGGCACACAGCGTCCCACATACATACTGACTCATACACACACTGCCACACACACATGCTGGCACATAGCGTCCCACATACATACTGACACATACACACAGTGTCACACACACATGCTGGCACACAGCGTCCCACATACATACTGACACATACACACAGTGTCACACACACATGCTGGCACACAGCGTCCCACATACATACTGATACAAGCACACACACTGCCACACACACACATGCTGGCACACAGCGTCCCACATACATACTGACTCATACAAACACTGCCACACACACATGCTGGCACACAGCATCCCACATACATACACATACACACACTGCCACACACACATGCTGGCACACAGCGTCCCACATACATACTGATACAAGCACACACACTGCCACACACACACATGCTGGCACACAGCGTCCCACATACATACTGACTCATACAAACACTGCCACACACACATGCTGGCACACAGCATCCCACATACACACTGACACATACACACACTGTCACACACACACATGCTGGCACACAGCATCCCACCTACACACTGACACATACACACACTGCCACACACACACATGCTGGCACACAGCGTCCCACCTACACACTGACACATACACACACTGCCACACACACATGCTGGCACACAGCGTCCCACATACATACACATACACATACACACACTGTCACACACACATGCTGGCGCACAGTGTCCCACATACATACTGACACATACACACAGTGTCACACACACATTGGGTCACACACGTTGAAACACACACTGACATAATGACACACTGCCAGCTGCACACGTTGCCACACACACTCTGGTGTGCACTCTAATTGTGCACTGGCACATGCAGGAACACTGATAAACATACACACTGATGTGTACTCTTATCAACGCTAACATTTCTTGAAGAACAAATCTCATGTCATGATTTCCTGTTAAGGTAGACATAAAAGCATATCGAGGTGTTAACATAGAAGAAGCACCCCAAAACCTCCCTCAAAGGCAGAAAGAAAAGCTGAAACTGGAGCCAAAGATGGAGAGCTCTTCGGACGTGGAACAGCGAGGCAGAGTTGAATTAAAACAGCACGAGAAAGACTGCTTATTTTATTAAACCCTTCCTTCCGTCTCTCGGGGCAGAACATTTAGCTCGCCCTGCGGGCACACACTGACCCGATCAGATGCGGAATCACGCGAGATGTCACCAGGTAAGCATCATCCAGCGCCCGTGTGTGATATTTTGGTCAGCGAGCAGACTCAATAGTTGTTAGTGCGCCCGGCGACCATTACGAGGCCTGTTAAGGTCATCAAGGTGGCCATTGTCTTTAATTTTATGTTCCCCGTCCAACTTTACAGTTGGCAGATGGGCAAATCAACCGGGAGGCCTTGACATTTTTCCTGAAACCTCATCCAAGGATCAGATGGGGTGTCCGTGGTGAAATAAAATAAATCTGGTGGACGGCATTTCAATCATGTCTAATGTTCAGGTGACCGATTGTGATGCTTGCACATTTTGTTCCTGATTTTAAAAAGACTTTATTTGATGCTTATTAGACCTTCAGCCCCACCCCCCCAACCACCGCCCCCCACCCCCCGCCCCCCCACCCCAACCCGCCACAAGGCAGCTCTCTGCCTTCAGGAAGCTTTCTCTCAGCTCTCGCCCGCGCCCTTGCTCACATCCATGCCCGCCCTCGTCCCGGCCGGCCCTATCCGGCAGCGCTGAGCTCCGCGGCGTGCACGCTTCACGCTGGCTGGCCGCTAATTGGCGTGACATCGCGGTCCGGCGCCAATCGCGGCCAGCAGTCCGTTCACCGGCCAACCCCGGGACCCACCGACCAGCGCCCACCTGCCGATCTAAAAATCCTGCCCTCTGCTTCCTTTTGCAGATCTCCCCCAGCTGGTACAAGTCTGTTTGGTACCTTCAGGTGAACGGTATGTACATACTGCAGTTTCAAAATACTTATCCGCTACACCCTTCCCCTTCTGAGTAAATGAGACATTGCATGCTCCCTTGATTTGTCTCCAAAGCATAAACAATTCATTTAAGCATAACTTGAACAGACAACTTGTTACATATTCGAACTCCTGCATTAATTGAACAATGCGTTTGGCCTTGTACAATGAGATGAAAGATGTGTGCAGATCGATGTGCAAAGATGAGAGTAGCTGGAGACTTTCCAGTAGGTGAGTGAGGAGTTGCTCTGTAATTGCGAAGAAAGCAATACAGCTCTTTGTTCCATGACTTGTTGTCAGCTGTAGCTCTCTACGTATCACCTTTCTCAAGGTATGTATGAACTTCTCAACTTCTCTATAAGCTCTTGGCCAAGGGGGTGCAACCTTTTGATGAGTGAATTCTAGCTGGTCTGCAAATGTACTGAGCTCAATGCTGTTGCATGGGGGTCCGTTGTCACTTCTCGCCCTTTGAGGGGTTTCAAACTAGGGGAAATCTGGTAAATCTTTGGGATGACTGCTTTCAGTGAAGTTGATGAAGCGATTTCCACAATTGGGAATCGGCGGCTGTGGCGGTCATTGACAATAAGCAGGTGTTCACCAGTTTGCAAATCTGCAAAATCAACACTAACATCTATCCATGGCCCTGGAGGTAGTTCAGACATCTTGAGAGGATCATGAAGATTTACCGTTGTCGTTGCCTGACATGGAAAACACTGACTGATTTTGTGCCCTACCATGTGATCAATTCCGGCAAACCATACCCTTTCCCTAAGGGGTTGTATTGCTTTGACCGTACCTTGGTGATCTTCACGCTCTATGTTTTTTTAAATTCATTCACAGGATGTGGGCATCGCTAGCTGGGCCAGCATTTATTGCCCATTCCTAGTTGCTCGAGAAAGTGATGGTGAGCTGCCTTCTTGAACTGCTGCAGTCCCTGTGGTTTAGGCACACCCACAGTGTCGTCAGGGAGCGAGTTCCAGGATTTTGACACAGCGACAGTGAAGGAACGGTGATATATTTCCAAGTCAGGATGGTGAGTGACTTGGAGAGGAACTTCCAGGTGGTGGTGTTCCCATCTATCTGCTGCCCTTGTCCTTCTAGATGGTAGTGTCCATGGGTTTGGAAGGTGCTGTCTGGTGAGCCTTGGTGAATATATCAGCAACATATTACCTCCATGATTGTTGAATGACAATACAATTGCCACACAACACAAGACCAAAAGTGATTGTAACAGTGAGATCATTTCAAACATTGTGAAGACCTTGTGGTGTGTGAATGATTTTGTTTGTAAACGTCTTTCCAGTCCTGTGATTCTGTAGTCATCATGTTTAGTTTTAATGCCTCATCTTGCTTTGTTGCCACTTTGATCTCAGTTAGCTTTAGTGACTTTGGCACTGCATTTAGACTTGCGTAGCTAAGATGTTTGACAACCCTTTTCTCACAATTAGTATGACTGACTGTTGAAAGGGATATCATGAAAGATAGTCAGCTGCGTTGAGCTTACCTGGTTGATACTCAATATGGAACTCGTACTCTTGTAGTTTTAGTATCCAGTGCTCCATTTGAGTAGGTGATTAACCATGTGGATTGCCCAACAAGCTTACTGGTGATCTGTGATTGGGTCTGACTTCCACACAAATAGAGATGACAAATGTGCGATACCCCATGTGATTGAGAGTGCCCCTCTCTCTGTTTGTGATAATGTTGCTCTACAGATGTTAGTGACATTGCATCAACTACTGGGTTCCCTGCCTTGACTTTTTGCACAAGAAATGCAGCCAAGCCCACTGGGTTCACATCCAGGACTCGCTGGGTGGTTTTCTCAGGGTCATAACAGGTATTTGTGCAACTTGCTGATAACTATAGTTTGCTTGTCTGTGTGAGAACTCCACTCCCACCTGGTGGTCTCTTTTCTCCGATTGCGTAAGGGGCAGATAAAGTAGCGAGATCAGGAATGAAGCAACTACAGTACATGATGAGCCCAACAGCCTTTGAACATCCAGCTCATTTGTAGGATCCACGGCATCTGCAATAGTTTCAACTTTCCGTGGGTCAGGTAATCCTCCTTCACCGCTGAATTTCATTCTGCTTTCATTGAACAAACTCTTGTCTTTCTTCAAGGTGAAGTTACTTTCTCTAAGACATTGCAGGCATACACGTAGCTGTGTCTCGAGTTTGAGACTTTCAGTGTGACTGCAGATGAGAATGTCATCACTGGTGTTCAGCGTGCTTTCACACCCTTGAAATGCAAACTGAATCATGTGCTGAAATACCTCAGTTCTTGAACTTACCCCAAAGTTGATGTTCTTTGGTTTAAAAGTCCATCATTAGTGCAAAAAACTGTAAGATACCTCAATTCTTCTGCCTGATTGATTTGATGATCTGTTGCATTGAGGTCATTTAACAAGAGTTTAGCACCATGCACTCTCTCTATGGTGTCATTGATTATCAGTGTCAAGTGTCTTTCTCAGTGTGTGGCTTGGTTTCATGGCCGTACATCAGTGCAGATTCTAATCTGGCTCTTGGCCTTCTTGATGACTTGTATGGATGAGATCCAAGGGGTAGGTTCATCCCCAAATTTCTCAGTCGCGTCAAGGTCAAATGGGCACTGAAGCTTGTTCTCAGATTGCTTCCTAACATGAAATTTGCTGTTATTGATGGGGAACTCTGGGGTCTGCTCACATGTAAAAGCTTTCAGTTGGTCAGTGCCAGTGAGGTGGTCAGCTACAATTCAAGAATTCACTGCTATGCTCAGGAATCATGAATGTGATGGCAGCCGTGTGCAGATTCTCCAGGTACAACATAAAATACAGCCTTCATTCTGATGTCTTTGAATGAGTCCTGAGGAATTTCAGTGGTTGTCACTGTTGTAAGGGAAATTTTTCCCATTTCCTGGTTTGCGGAGAATGGAGCTATCCTGAAGTTTGTTTTGTGTTGTGTCTCCCATGACACTGACAGATGCTCCTGGAACTATGAGGGATCTGTGTCTGAGTGGCCAATGGCCACTTTCATACATGGCTAGTCACTGTGTCCAAAAGAGAACCCTAAAGTATGCTCAGGGTCATATGCCTCTATTTTAGTTACATTCTCTTGCTCTTTTGTTGTGATTCCCATACACTCTTCTGTCGGTGTTGATCTTATTAGCTGATTTTCCTAATGAGCAACAAACACGAGCAAAATGGTTGGGTTTTTCCACAGGCTTTACACTGTTTACTGGTAGCAGGAGACTGGCTGGTGTGGGTAAGTATCGTCACATTCTTTGGTTAAATCACAACTCTGCCTGCGAGGCTGCTGTTGTTACTTTGCAAGCGGTTTTCTGGCAGACGAGTGATAAGCAGTATTTCCAGAAGTTGAACTTAAGAGTGTGGTTTACAGCAGCCTCGATTTCAGTAGCTCTGGACCCTGAAAGCCATAGTGATCTTGCTAACTCCAGGACACTAGGTATCCATGGAGAGGTTGTAAACTGGATTTGAAATTGGCTGTGTGGGAGAAGACAGAGAGTGGTAGTGGATGACTGCTTCTCAGACTGGAGGTCTGTGACTAGTGGTGTGCCTCAGGGATCTGTACTGGGACCATTGTTGTTCGTTGTCTCTATCAATGATTTGGATGATAATGTGGTGAATTGGATCAGCAAGTTTGCTGATGACACTAAGAGTGGAGGCATTGTGGACAGCGAGGAAGGCTTTCAAAGCTTGCAGAGAGATCTGGACCAACTGGAGAAATGGGCCAGAAAATGGCAGATGGAATTTAATGTGGAAAAGTGTGAGGTATTACATTTTGGAAGGTCAAACCAAGGTAGGACATACACAGTAAATGGTAGGGCACTGAGGAGTGCGGAGGAACAAAGGGATCTGGGATTTCAGATACATAGTTCCTTGAAAGTGACATCACAGGTAGACAAGGTTGTAAAGAAAGCTTTTGGCATACTGGCCTTCATAAATCTAAGTATTGAGTATAGGAGTTGGGATGTTATGGTGAGGTTGTATAAGACATTGTTGAGGCCAACTTTGGAGTATTGTGTGTAGTTCTGGTCGCCTAACTACAGGAAGGATATCAGTAAGATTGAGAGAGTGCAGAGAAGATTTACTAGGATGTTGCCGGGTCTTAAGGAGTTGAGTTACAGGGAAAGATTAAACAGGTTAGGACTTTATTCCTTGGAGCGTAGAAGAATGAGGGGAGATATGATAGAAGTTTACAAAAATATGAAGGGTATAGACAGATTAAATGCGAGTAGGCTCTTTCCACTTAGATTAGGAGAGATAAACACGAGAGCACATGGCTTTAGGGTGAAAGGGGAAAGGTTTAGGGGGAACATTATGGGGAACTTCTTCACTCAGAGAGTGGTGAGAGTGTGGAATGAGCTACCATCCTTGAGCTCCCCCTTTGACCAAGATATTGGTCACTTGCCCCAATATCTCTTTATATGGCTCTGTGTCAAATTTAGATTTATAATGCTCCTGTAAATCAAGCTGGGACATGTTATTATTTCACAGGCCATGATATAAATATGAGCTATTTTGTTTAATTCAGTGATTGGTCCTCCTAGCCCAAGCAGCAATAGCATGAAAGTATCTACAGGTTGTTGGTTGACCAATGCCCATTGCTAGTCTGATCAGTGTGAGAGCAGTGCTGCATACATACAATAACTTGGCTGTCACGAACAGTACTTTGATGATATAATGTGGCACTCGATCTACAGCATCTCTCTCTCACACACACAAACACAAACACATAAACACAAACACACACACACAAACATGCACACACTCACGTATGCATGCACGCACACACACACACGCACGCACACACACACACAAACACACGCACACACACACACGCACACACACACACTCATGTACGCGCGCACACACACACACACACACACACTCTCACAGGCGCACACACACACCGCACGTCTCCAGCTTTTTAGTGAAGCTAAATCCTCACAGCAGTTTGAATTAAGCCAATCAATAAAACACATCAATTGTCAAGACAACCTGAAAGGGTTCTCCTGTCTTTTCACAGAGTTAATGTGACAGTCACAGTGACAAATTATTTCAATGCAAAGATAATACATCAACCTTCTTCTCTTTCACTAACCAGCTTGCTTTAGTGAGCATAACTGATTTTTTTTGGAGTGTGACTGCAAACAAATTTGCACATTTCCCCCTGGGTCTCTCCCTTTACATTCCCAATGGTTTTGACGTTGGCGAGTCACAAGTTTCATTTTTGGCACCAGCTTCACTAAGTGATCATTCCTTATTGCAAACCTGACTGATGAGTGTTAGCTGACAGTTAGATGACCACCAACATGGGTCCAACACTTTCCCCACCCCCCTGCCAGACCAACAGGCACATTAGCTTTTCTTTATTCTTTCATGGCCGTCACTGGCAAGGCCAGAATTCTGTTGCCGATCCTTGAACTGAACGGCTTGCCAGGTCATCTCAGAGGGCATTGCTGTGGGCTTGGAGTCACATGTAGCCCAGACTGAGTAAGGAGAGCGGATTTCCTTCCCTAAGGGACGTTAGTGAACCAGTTGGGTTGAAGAAACAACCAATGATAGTTGCCTTGGCCACCATTGAGATGAGATTTTAATTCCAGATGTGTTCATTGAATTTAAATTCCATCAGGCTGGGGTGAGAATTGAATCTGTGTCTCCAGAGGATTAGCCTGGGCTCCTGGATTTCTATTCCACTGACATAACAATACACTGTCATCTGATCACAGGGCTAACGTTAAGTTATGATCTGGGCTGGAATTTTCTGGCCTCGTTGGTGTCAGGTGTCAGGTGGGTTGGTGGGGGGGGGGGGTGGGGACAGGGAGTGGGGTGTGTCATTATGTAGATAAGGTCATAAATTGGTTTTCCAACATCATGAAATCAGTTTGCGATCGTATGCTCCACCAGCCAATGGTGGGTCACGTTCACCGCCATCATGAGAATATCATTTTAATACAATTGCATCTAATTATAAGACCTACTTGCCTGAATCATCCCCAAATATCTTGTTTACTGCCCACGGCGGCACAGACTGAAGGAGGTGGTCAAGCACAGTTTGAAACAGCGAGAGGAGAGTGGGAATTTCATAGTTTGAAACCATGAGAGGAGAGCCCAGAGTTTTACAGCATGAATGAGTGAGGGGAGAGCAAGAGATTCACAGTTTGAAACAGCGAGAAGAGATTTGGAGTTTCACAGTGTGAAACAGCGAGAGGAAGTGTGGGAGTTTCACAGTTTGAAACAATGAGACGGGAGCGGGAGTTTCAGAGTTTTAAACAGCGAGAGGAGAGCCAGGAATTTCATGGTTTGAAACAGTGCGAGGAGAGCGGGAGTTTCAGAGTTTGTAACAGCGAAAGGAGATCCAGGAGTTTCACAATTTGAAACAGTGAGAGGGGAGTGAGCATTTCACAGTTGAAACCATGAGAGGAGAGCAAGAGATTCACAGTTTGAAACAGTGAGAGTGGATCGAGGGGTTTCCCAGTTTGAAAAATCCATTGAAGAGCAGAGGTTTCACAGTTAGAAAAAGCGAAAGGAGAATGGGAGTTTCACATTTGGAAACAGCGATAGGAGATCTGATGTTTCACAGTTTGAAATGATGAGAGGAGACCTGGGAGTTTCACATTTTTCAACAATGAGAGAAGAGCCAGGATCTTCACAGTTTGAAGCAATGAGAGGAGAGCAATGCATTCATAGTTTGAAGCAGTGCCGGGAGTTCACAGTTTCAAACAGTGAGATGAGAGTGGGAAATACGCAGTTTATAAAATCGATAGGAGAGCATGAGTTTCACAGTTAGAAACAGTGCGAGGAGAGCTGGAGATTCACATCCTGAAAGAGCAAAATGAGAGCAGTGCGTTTCAAGGTTTGAAACAATGAGAGGAAAGCTGGCAGTTTCACACTTTGAAAAACCAAGATGCGAGCTGGGCATTTCACAGCTTGGAACAGCAAGAGGAGAGTGGGAGCTCCACAGTCTGAAACAGAGAGAGGAGAGCAGGTGTTTTGCCGTTTGAAACAGTGAGAGGATTGCGGAAGTTACACAGTTTGAAGCAGCAAGAGGTGCACAGGAGTTTCACGGATTGAAGCAGGGAGAGGAGAGTGGGAGTTCAACAGTTTGATAAAGCGAAATGAGAGCGGGAATTTCACAGTTTTAAACAATGAGAGGGAAGTCGGAGTTTCTCATTTGAAACTGCGAAATTAGAGCTGGGCGTTTCACAGTTTGAAACATCGATAGGAGGGCAGGGGTTTCACAGGTTGAAACAGCGAGAGGAGAGCAGGATTATCACAGTTTGAAACAATGAGAGGTGAATGGGAGATTCACAGTTTGTTACAGAGAGAGAGGAGCAGTGGTTCCATATTTTGAAACAGTGAGGAGAGATCAAATGGTTTTACATTTTGTAACAATGAGAGGAGAACCAGGAATTGCAAAGTTTGATGCAGGGAGAGGAGGCAAGGAGGTTTCACACGTTAAAACAGTGAGAGAAGCTCTAAGAGTTTCACTGTTTGAAGCAGCAAAGGAAAGCAGAGAATGTCACACTTTAAAATATAAAAAGGGGAGTCGGGAGTTTTACAGTTTGAAACAGCGAGAGCAGAATGGGAGATCATTGTTTGAAAGAGTGAGACGAGATCAGTGCGTTTCACAATTTGAAACAGTGAGAAGAAAGCTGGGAGTTTCACACTTTGAAACACTGAGAGGAGAGCCGGGAGTATCACAGTGTGAAACAGCAAGAAAAGAGTGGGAGTTTCACACTTTGAATCAGTGATAAGAGAATGGTTTGTTCACAATTTGGAATAGTGTGCTGATGGCGGGCTTCCACAGCTTGAAACAGTGAGAAGAGAGCGAGGGGTTCACAGTTTGAAACAGCGAGAGGGGCGCATGAGTCCGCATGTTGAAACAGTGGCAGGAGAGTGGGAGTATCACAGTTTCAAACAGCGAGAAGAAATGTGTGAGTTTCACTCTTTGAAACACCGAGAGGAGAGCGGAGTTTGATAGTTCGAAGCAGCAAGAGCAGAGCGGGACTTTAACAGTTTTAAACAGCAAGAGCAGAGCAGAAGTTTCACGGTTTGAAACAATGAGGGAGAGCTGAGTTTCACCGCTTGTAACTGCAGGACGAGAATGGGGTTTCTACAATTTAGAATAGCAAGAGGAGTGCACATGTTCACAGCTTGAAACAGTGACAGAAGAGCAGGGGTTTCACAGTTTAAACAGCCAGAAGAAAGGTGGGAGTTCCACTCTTCGAAACACCGAGAGGAGAGTTTGATTTCAGCAGTTTTGAACAGAGAGATGATGGCAGAAGTTTCAAAGTATGAAACAGCGAGGGACAATGGAGTTTCACCGCTTAAAGTGGTGGGACGAGAGTGGGGTTTCCAGAGTTTGGAACAGCGAGAGGAGACCATGAGCTCATAGATTCAAACAGTGACAGGAGAGCATGGGTTTCATAGTTTGAAACAACGAGGGAGAGTTGTGTTTCATGGCGTGAAACAGTGGGAGGAGAGTAGGATTTCCACAGTTTTAAACAGTGAGAGGAGAGAGGGAGATTCACAGATTGTAACAGGGAGAAGAGAGCGTGAATTCCAGAGTATGATAAAGCCAGATGATGGCGTGAATTTCACAGTTTGAAACAGTGAGTGGGTAGCAGGAGTTTCATAGTTTGATACAGCAAGAGGAATGGCACAAGTTTCACTCTGAAACACCGAGAGGTGTGCCGGGATTTTCACAGCTGGAAGCAGAGAGGGGAGTGGGGTTTCACAGATTGAGACAGCAAGGGAGAGCGGAGTTTCACAGCTTGAAAAAGCAGGATTAGAGCGGGAATTTCACAGTTCAGAACAGTAAGAGGGTAGCTGGAGTTTCACAGTTTGAAACAGCAAAATGAGAGCTGGGAGTTTCACAGTTTGAAACATCCATCGGAGAGCGGATGTTTCACAGTCTGAGAAAAATGACAAGAGGAGTTTCACATTTTGAAACAGTGCGAGGAGAGAGGGTTTTCCACAATTTCAAACAGAGAGAGGATCGCAGGAGTTTCACAGTTTGCAACAATGGATGGAGATGACGAGTTCCAGAGTTTGAAACAGCGAGAGGAGAGCGGGAGCTTCACAGTTTGATTCACGGAGTTGAGAGCAGGTGTTTCACAGTTTGAAACAGCGAGAGGAGGGTTATAGTTTAAATGTTGGAAACATGGAGAGAAGAGTGGGAATTACACAGTCTGTAACAGCAAGGGGAGAGCTGGATATTCCACAGTTTGAAACAGTGAGAGGAGAGTGTTAAACAAAAGCAAAAACTGCTGGAAAAACTCAGCAGGTCTGACAGCATGAGTGGAGAGGAAGACAGAGTTAACGTTTCGAGAACTGATGAAGAGTCATATGGACTCGAAACGTTAACCCTGTCCTTCTCTCCACAGATGCTGTCAGACCTGCTGAGTTTTTACAGCAGTTTTTGTTTCAGATTTCCAGCATCTGCAGTATTTTGCTTTTATCTTAGAGCATAGTGTGTTTTGTAGTTTGAAACAGTGAGATGAGAGTGGGATTTCAACATTTTTAAACAGTGAGAGGAGAGCAGGAGTTTCACAGATTGAAACAGCGATAGGAGTGTGTGAGTTCCACAGTTTGAAAAAGTAAGATGAGAACAGGGATTTCACAGTTCAAAACATTGAGAGACTAGCTGGCAATTCACAATTTGTAACAGTGAAATGATAGCTGGGAGTTTCACAGTTTGAAACATCCATTGGAGAGCAGAGGTCTCACAGTTTGTTAAAGCAAGGGGAGGGCCGGATTTGAATAGTTTTAAACAGTTTGAGGAGAGCCTGGGTTTCACAGTTTGGAAAAATGGGAGGAGAGTGGGAATTTTGCAATTGGAAACAGCAAAACGAGAGCTGGGAGTTTCACAGTTTGAAACATCAATAGGAAATCAGGGTATTCACAGCTTGAAAAAGCAAGAGGAGAGTCGGATTTTCACAGTTTGGGAATTTGAGAGGAGAGCAGGAATTCCACCTTTCAAAACAGAGAGAGGAGTGCAGGGGCTTTGCAGTTTGAATCAATGAGAGGAGTGTGGGAGATTCACAGTTTGTGACATGGGGAGGAGCATGTGAATTCCAAAGATTAAACAGTGAGAGGAGAATGGGAGATTCACAGTTTAAAACAGTGAGAGGAGAGTGCTGGTTTGACAGTTTGAAACAGCGACAGGAGAGCAGGGATTTGACTCTTTGTAACAGTGAGTGGAGAGCGAGAGTTTCACAGTTTGAAACAGTGGGGGAGAGAGAGGAGTTTCATGGCTTGAATCAGTGGGAAGAGAGTGGGAGTTTCAACATTTTTAAGCAGTGGGAGGATAGTGGGAGTTTCATAGATTGAAACACCAAGGGGAGAGAGTGAGTTCCACAGTTTGAAAAAGCGAGATGAGAGTGGGAATTTCACAGTTGGAAACAGTAGGAGGATAGCTGGAGTTTCACAGTTTGCAACAGCGAAATGAGAGCTGGGGTTTTCACAGTTTGAAACATCCATTGGAGAGCAGAGGTTTCACTATCTGATAAAGCAAGAGGAGACCGGGCGTTTCACGTTTTGAAACAGCGATAGGAGGGTGGGTTTTTCACGGTTTGAAATGGCGAGAGGAGACGTTGGGTTTCACATTTTTCAACAATGAGACAGTGGCCAGGATCTTCACAGTTCGAAGCAATGAGAGATGAGCAATGCATTCACAATTTGAAACAGCGAGAGGAGACACAGGATTTTCACAGTTTGAAAAAGTGAGAGGAAAGCGGGTGTTTCACAGGTTGAAATGGCAAGCAGGGAGCAGGAGTCTAACAGTTTGAAACAGTAAAAAGAGAGTGGGAGTTTCACACTTTGAAACAGTGAGAGGAGAGTGGGAGTTTCCAGTTTGAAACAGTGAGAGGAGAGTGGGAATTTCCAGTTAGAAACAGTGGGGGGAGAGCAACAGTTTCACAGCTTGACACAGTGAGCAGAGAGCAAGAGATTCACAGATTGAAACAGCAAGCTGGGAGCGGGTGTTTCACAGTTTGAAACAGCAAGAGGAGGGTGGCGGTTTAACAGTTTGAAACATGACAGGAGAGTGGGAATTACACAGTTTGTAACAGTGAGAGGAGAGCGGGAGATTCACAGCTTGTAAGAACTAGATGGGAAAGCACTGCATTTCATGGTTTGAAGCAGTGAGAGGAAAGCTGACAGGTTCACACTTTGATAAACTAAGAGGAGAGCTGGGCATTTCACAGCTTGGAACAGCAAGAGGAGAGCGGGAGTTTCACAGTTTGGAACATCGAGAAGGGAGGGGGGGCAGGCGCAATTCCCACAGTCTGAAACAGAGAGAGGAGAGCAGGTTTTTTGTAGCCTGAAACAGCAAGAGGAGTATGGGAGGTTCACAGTATAAAACAATGAGGGGAGAGTAGGAATTTCATTTTTTTAAACAGCAAGAGGTGCATAGGAGTTTCTCAGATTGAAGCAACGAGAGGAAACTGGGAGTTCAACAGTTTGCAAAAGCGAGCTGAGAGTGGGAGTCTCATAGTTTGAAATGGTGAGAGGAAATCCAGAGTTTCACATTTGAAGCTGTGAAACAAGAGCGGGGAGTTTCATAATTTGAAACATCGATAGGAGAGCAGGGGTTTCACAGATTGAAATGGTGAGAGGAAAGCAGTAGTGTCACGTTTTGAAACAATGAGAGGAGAGTGGGAGTTTCACAGTTTGGTACAGTGAGAAGATAGAGGTTGTTCCACATTTTTAAACAGCAAGGTGAGATCAAGTGGTTTTACGTTTTGGAACAGTGAGAGGAGAACCAGGATTTTCAATGTACAATGCAGTGAGAGGAGGGACGGAAGTTCCACACTTTGAAATAGCGAGGGGAGAGCCAAGAATTTCGCATTTTGAAGCATAAAAAGGAGAGCCAGGGGCTCCACAATTTGAAATAATGAGAGGAGAGCAGAGTTTGATGGTTTGAAACAGTGAGAGGAGAGCGGGATTTAAACAGTTTTAAACAGTGAGAGGAGAGCCCAGATTTCACCGTTCTACTTGGATAAGTGAGAGGAGGGCATGCCTCCCACAGTTGAAAAAGCGAGATGAGAGTGGGAATTTCACATTCTGAAACAGCGAAACGAGAGCAGGGCATTTCGCAATTTGAAAGAGCGAGAGGAGAGCAGGAGTTCCACAGATTGAAACAGTGACAGGAGAGAAGTGCACTTCACAGTTTGAAACAACCAGAGGAGAGCTTGGAGTTTCCCACTCTGAAACACACCAGGGAGACGAGAGCTTGACACTGAAACACTGCAAGGAGAGCAGGAGTTCCGCAGTTTGAAAAAGTGAGAGCAGAGTGGGAGTCACACAGCTTAGGATAGTGAGAGGAGACCGGAGTTCCAAAGTTTGAAGCTGTAAGTGCAGAGTGAGGGTTTCACTGTTTGAAACTCTGGGGTGAGAGCGGGAGTTTCCAGGTTGAAATAGCAATAGGAGAGCAGGAGGTTTGCACTTTGAAACAACAAGAGGAGAGTGGACATTTCACAATTTGAAACAGTGACAGGTGAAGAGGAGTTTCACACTTTGAAACAATGGAAGAGAGCGAGAGTTCCACAGTTTGAAGCAGTGAGAGGAGAGCGGGAGTTTCACAGTTTGAAGGAGTGAGAGGAAAGTGTGGGTTTCAGATCGTGAAAAGGTGAGAGGAGAGCTGTGAGTTTCACACTGCAACAACGAAGGGAGAGCCAGGATTTTCACAATTCAAAGCAGCGAGAGGACACCAATGCATTTCACAGGTTGACAAAGTGAGAGGAGGCAGAACTTACACACTTTGCAACAGTGATAGGTGAGTTGGGAGTTTCACAGTTTAAAACAGCATGAGGAGGGTTGGAGATTCACAGTTTGAAGCAATGAGAGGAGAATGGGTGTTTTCACAGTTTGAAACCGTGAAAGCAGAGCGGGAGATTCACAGTTTGAAACAGCGAGAGGAAAGCCAAGAGTTTCACACCTTGACACAACATGAGGAGAGCTGGGAGTTTCACAGTTTGAAATTGCGAGAGGAGAGCAGGGAGTTTCGCGGATTGAAGCAGCAATAGGAGACAGGGACATTTCACAATTTGAAACAGTGAGAAGAGAACAGGAGTTTCACAGCTTGAAACAGCCAGAGGAGAATGGTTGTTTTACAATTTGAAACAGCGGGATGAGAGCGAGAATTTCCAGTTTGAAACAGCGATAGGAAAGCGAGGGTTTCACGCTTTGAAACATTGAGAGGAGACAGTTTCACAGATGGAAACTATGAGAGGAGAGTGGAAGATTCACAGTTTGAAACAGCGAGATGAGAGCGTGAATTTGAAAGTTTGAAACAGTGAGGGGGGAGCCAGAGTCTCACAGTTTGCAAGAATGTTTGGAGACTGGGAATTTTGCAGTTTGAAATAGCGAGGGGACAGCGGAGTTCCACAGTTTTAAACACCGAGAGGAGAGCCAGGGGTTTCACAGTTTGAAGCAGTGAGAGGGGAACAGGTGTGTCACAGTTTTATATAACAAGAGGAGTGCAGGAATTTCACAGGTTGCAATGGAGAGAGGAGAGCAGGAGTTTCACAGTTTGAAGCAGCGAGAGAAGAGTCGGAGTTTCATATTTTGAAAAGGCGAGAGGAGAGCGGGGGTTTTACAGTTTAAACAGCAAGACGGGTGTGGGAGTTTCATAGTTTGAAAGAGCAAGAGGAGAATGGGGGTTCACAGTTTGAAACAGTGGAAGAAGAGTGGGAAATATACAGTTTGAGTCAGTGAGAGGAGAGCAGGAGCTTCACAGTTTGAAACTGTGAGAGGAGAGCAGGGAGTTTCACAGTTTGAAACTGTGAGAGGAGAGCAGGGAGTTTCACAGTTTCAAACAGCAGAATGAGAACATAGGCTTCCAGTTTGAAGCAGCGATTGGAGAGCGAGTGTTTCATTCTTTGAAACATTGAGAAGAGGCTGACAGTTTCACGTATGGCAAGAAAGAGAGGAAAGCAGGGGCTTCACAGTTTGAAACAGCTAGACAAGAGCGGGAGTGTCACAATTTGAAACATCGAGAGGAGAGTGGGAAGTCCACAGCTTGGAATAGTGAGAGCAGAGCGGGGTTCGACAGTATCAAGCAGGAGTTCCACCGATTGAAACAGCAACTGGAGCACTGGAGTTTCACTGTTTGAAACAGGGAGAGGAGAGAGGGGGTTTTGCAGTTTGAAACAACGGGATGAGAGCAGTGTGCTACACAGTTTGAAACAGGCAGAGGAAAGCCGGGATATTCACAGTTTGAGAGAGTAAGAGGAGAGCGAGAGTTTCACAGTTTGAAACAGTGAGGGGAGAGCAGGAGTTCCACAGATTGAAGCAGTGACAGCAGAGTAGGAGTTTCATGGTTTCAAACAGCGAGAGGAGTGCAGAGCTTTCCCAATTTGAAACAGTGAGAGGAGTGCGGGAGATTCATAGTTTTAAACAGTGAGAGGAGAGCTGGCGTTAGACAATTTGAGACAGCAAGAAGAGATCAAGTGGTTTTACATTTTTCAACAGTGAGAGGAGAGGCAGAATTTTCACAGCTCGATGCAACGAGAGGTGACATGGGATTTTCACACATAGAAACAGCCAGAGGAGGACCGAGAGTTTAACAGTTTGAAAGAGTGAGAGGAAACCCATTACTTTCACACCTTTGGAACATAGAGAGGAGAGCTGGGAGTTTCACAGTTTGAAACAGTGAGAGCAGAGTGGGAGATTGAAGGTTTTAAAGAGTGAGACAAGACTAGTGTATTAAACAGTTTGAAAGAGGGAGAGGAGAGCAGTGCACTTCACAGATTGAAACAGCAAGAGGAAAGCTGGGAGTTTCACACTTTGAAACATGGAGAGCAGAGCCGGAGTTTCACAGCTTGGGATAGTGAGAGGAGACTGTAGTTCTACAGTGTGAACCAGTGAGAGGAGAGCGGGTGTTTCACGGTTTGAAACTCTGTGTTGACAGCGGGAGTTTCCAGATTGAAATAGCAATAGGAGTGCAGTAGTTTCACACTTTGAAACAACAAGAGGAGAGCAGGAGGTTCACAGTTTGGAACAGTGGAGGAGAGCGGGAGTTCCAAAGCTGTAAATAATGAGAGGAGGGCTGGGATTTCACAGTTTGAAACAGTGAGAGGAGAGTGGGAGTTCCGAGGTTTGAAGCAGTGAGAGGAAAGCCGGATTTTCAAAGTTTGAAACTACAAGAGGAGAGAAGGAGCCTCAGAGTTTGGAACAAAGATGAAAAATTGTGAATCTCCCACACTCCTCTCCCCGTTTGAAACAGAGAAACTCCAGCTCTCTTCTTGCTGTTTCAAAGTGTGAATCTCTCACTCTCCTCTCACTATTTCAAACTTCATACTCCCAATGTCATCCCGCTGTTTCAAACTGTGAAACCCCCGCTCCCCTCTCACTGTTTCAAACTGTGGAACCCCTGCTCTCCACTCTCTCAGTTTCAAAATATGAAACTCCCGCTCTCCTCTTGCTCTTTCAGTTTGTGAAACTCCCGGTATCCTCTCGCTGCTTCAAATTGTTAATATCCCAATCTCGTCTTGTTGTTTCAAGTTGTGAAACTCCCACTCTCTTCTCACTGTTTCAAACTGTAAAACTCATGCTGTCCTCTCACTCTTTCAATCTGTGAAATGGCCGGTTCTCCTCGTGGTGTTTCAGACTGTGAAAATCTCGGCACTCCTCCCACTATTTCAAACTGTGAAAATCCCGTGTCATCGTTCGCTGCATCAAAATGTGAAATTCCTGACTTTCCTCTCATTGTTGCAAAATATAAAAGCACCTGATTGTCTCTCACTCTTTCAAACTGAGAAACCTGTGGCTCTCCCCTCACTTTTTCAAAACGAGAAAGTTCGCTCTCCCCTTCCTGTTTCAAACTGTGAAACTCCTGCTCTCCTCTCACTGTTTCAACCTGTGAAGTATCCGCTCTCGACTCACAGTTTCCAAGTTTGAAACTCACGCTTTCCTATTGCTGCTTCGAAATGGAAACTCCCGCTCTCATCCCACTGTTTCAAACTTTGAACTCTCCCCCATTCCGTCTCATTGTTCCAGACTGTGAAATTCCTGATCTCCTCTTGTTGCATCAATTGTGAAACACATGCTCCCCTTTCGCTGTTTACAACTGTGAAATTCTCTGCTCTCTTCTGGGTGTTTCAATTTTGTAACTCCCACTCTCCTCTCATTGTTTGAAACTGTTGAGGTCTTGCTCTCCTCTCACTGTTTTAGCCTGTGAAATGCCCACTCCCCTCTCAAAGTTTCAAACAGTGAATCATCCACTCTGCACTCGCTGTTTCAAACTGCAAAAACCCCACACTCCTGTCACTGGTTCAAACAGTGGAATTCCCGCTGTCCTCTCGTTGTTCCAAACTGAGGAACTTCCGCTATCCTGGCACTGTTCCAAACAGTGAAACTCCTGCTTTATTATCGCTGTTTCAAATTGTGAAACTCCCACACTCCTCTCACTGTTTTAAATTGTGAAACACCCGGTATCCTCTCAGTGTTTCAACTCTGAAACTCACGCTCTCTTCTCACTGTTTCAAAGTGTGAATCTCCCACTCTCCTCTCACGGTTTCAAACTTGATGCTCCCACTGTCATCCCTCTGTTTCAAACTGTGAAAGTCCCGTGTCACCTCTCGCTGCATCGAAATGTGGAGATCCTGACTTTCCTCTCATTGTCACAAAATGAAAAAGCACCTGATCGCCTCTCACTCTTTCAAACTGAGAGATTTGTGGCTCTTCTCTCACTTTTTCAAACTTTTTTCACTCTCCCCTTACTGTTTCAAACTGTGTAACTCCCGCTCTCCTCTCACTGTTTCAACCTGTGAAGTATCCGCTCTTCTCTCACTGCTTCAAAGTTTAAAATTCACACTCTCCTATTGCTGCTTTAAACTGGACGCTCCTGCTCTCATCCCACTGTTTCAAACTTTGAAACTGTCCCCTCCCTTCTTAATTTTCCAGATTGTGAAATTCCTGCTCTCTTCTTGTTGTATCAACTCTGAAACATCCGCCCCCCACCTTATCGCTATTTGCAACTGAAATTCTCGGCTCTCCTCTGGGTGTTTCTAATTTGTAACTCCTGCTCTCCTCTCACTGTTTCAAACTGTGAAACTCCCACTGACCTTTCACTGTTTCCATCTGAGAAACTCCCACTCTGCTGTCATTATTCAAAGTGTGAAACAGCTGCTCTCCTATCGCTGTTTCAAACTGTGAAGCTCCCGCTCTCCTCTCGCTGTTTTAACCTTGATATCCTCAGGGTCATCCTGCTCTATCAAACTGTGAAACTCTTGGTTTCCCCTCTCACTATTTCAAACTGTGAAAATGCTGTGTCTCCTCTCAATGTTTCATATCATGAAACTCCCGCCTCTTCTCTGGCCATTTCAAATGGTCAAAGTCCCATGTCTCTTCTCGCTGTGTTGAGCTGTGAAAATCCTGGTTTTCCTCTCACTGTTGCAAAATTTAAAATCCCTTGTTCTTCTCTCCTTGTTTCAAACTGTGAAACTCCTGCTCTCCTCTCTCTATTTCAAACTGTGGACCCCCGGCTCTCGTTACCCTGTTTCTAATTGTGAAACTCCTGCTCCACTCTCACAATTTCATTCAGTGAAACTCCCACTCACATCTCGCTCTTTCAAGCTATGAAATTCCTTCTCTGCTGTCATGGATTCAGTCTGTGGAGCTCACACTCTTCTCTCGATGTTTCAAATTGTAAAACACCCGCTCTCCTTTCAATGTTTCAAACTGTGAATGATCCACTCTGCTCTCACTGTTTCAGACTGCAAAAAACCCACTCTCCTCTCACTGTTTCAAACTATGGAACTCCCACTGGCCCCTCACTGTTCCAAACTGAGGAACTCCTGCTTTCCTCTCACTGTTTCAATCTTTGAATCTCCCGTTCTCCTCTCACTGGTTCAAACTGCGAAACTTGCACTCTCCTCTTGTCACTATAAATTGTTAAATTACCAATCTCCTCTCTCTGTTTCAGTCAATGGAACTCAAGCTCTCCTCCCTCTGTTGTAAACTGTGAAACACTGGCTTTCCTCTCCTATTTCAAACCGTTAATGACCCACTCTGCTCTCACTGTTTCAAACTGCAAAAATCCCACACTCCGGTCACTGCTTCAAACTGTGCAACTCCCGGATTCCACTCACTGTTTCAAATTGTGAAACTTCCACAATCCTCTCCCTGTTTTAAATAGTGAAACACCCGGTATCCTCTCAGTGTTTCAAACTGTAAAACTCCTGCTCTCCTCTCACTGTTTCCAACTGTGAAACTCCCACACTCCTCTCCCTGTTTTAAACAGTGAAACACCTGGTATCCTCTCAGTGTTTCAATCTGTGAAAACTCGCGCTCTCCTCTCACTGTTTTAGACTGTGAAACTCCTGCTCTCTTCTCACTGTTTCAAAGTGTGAACCTTCCATTCTTCTCTCACTGTTTCAACTTTGAAACTCCTGGCTCCCATCTTGATGTTTCAAGCTGTGAAAATGCTTAACCTCATCTCGCTGTTTCAAATTGTAAAACTCACGGCTCCCCTGACACTGTTTGAAACTGTGAAAGTCCTGGCTCCCAATCTCACAGTTTCAAACAGTGAAAATACACAGCCTCTTCTGACTATTTCAAATTGTGAAACTCACAGCTCTCTTCACACTCTTTCAATCTGTGAAGATCCCATATCTCCCCTTGTTGCATCGAACTATGAAATTCCAGGCTCTCCTCTCGCATTTTCAAACTGTGAAACTCCCGCTTTCTTATCACTGTTTCAAACTGTGAAGCTTCCAGTTCTCCCCTCATTGTTTCAAACCATGAAACACCCGGTTATCTTCTCTGTGTTTAAGACTGTGAAAATCTCGGCCCTCCTCTCACTATTTAAAACTGTGAAAATCCTGAGTCACCTCTCGCTGCATCGAAATATGGAGATCCTGACTTTCCTCTCACTGTTGCAAAATGTAAAAACGCCTGATCGCCTCTCATTCTTTCAAATTGAGGAACTCATGGATCTCCTCTCAGTTTTTGAAACTGAGAAACTTCGCTCTCCCCTTCCTGTTTCAAACTGTGAAGCTCCCGGCTCTCCTCTCACTGTTTCAAAGTTTGAAACTCATGATCTCCTGTTGCTGTTTCAAACTGGAGACTCCTGCTCTCGTCCCACTGTTTCAACTTTTGAACCCTACCATCTCCCCCGGCGCCACCCCCCCCTCCCCAACTCCCTGTCCAAGACTGTGAAATTTCTGCTCTCCTCTTGTTGTATCAACTGTGAATCTCCTGCTCCCCTGTGACTGTTTCAAACTGTGAAATTGTCGCCTCTCCTCTGGGTGTCTCAAATTTGTAACTCTCGCTCTCCTCTCACTATTTCCATCTGAGAAATTCCCACAATGCCCTCATTATTCAAGGTGTGAAACATCTGCTCTCCTATCGCTGTTTCAAACTGTAAAACTCCTGTTGGCCTTTCACTGTTTCAAACTGCAAAACTCCTGCTCTCCACTTGCTGTTTTAAAGTGTGAAGCTCCTGCTCTCCTCTCATTGTTTCAAACTTGATATTCCCACTGTCATCCTCCTGTATGAATCCGTGAAACTCCCAACCTCAATTTGCTCTTTCAAACTGTGGAATTCCCGCTTTCCTCCCATTGTTTCAATCTGTGGATCTTAGACTCCCCTTTCGCTGGGTCAAATTGTGAAACACCCACTCTGCCCTCAATGTTTCACACTGCAAAAACCTTCCATTGTTCTAAACTGTGAAACTCCTACACTCCTCTGACTGTTTCAAACTATGAAACACACGGTTTCCTCTCACTGTTTCAATCTGTGAAACTCCCGTTCTCCTCTTGCTCTTTCAAACTGTGAAACTCGCATTATACTCTCACCATTTCAGATTGTTAAAATACCATTCTGCTCTTACTTTACCAAACTGTGAAACTTCTGCCCTCCTCTCATAAGGATGTGATTGCACTAGAGAAAGCGCAGGGTTGATTTACTAGAGTGTTGCCTGGGGCTGGAGAGTTTTAGTTATGAGGAGAGATTGGATAGACTGGGGTTATTTTCCCTGGAGCAGAGGAGATTGAGGGGGGACATGACTGAGGTGTATACAATTATAAGGGGCATAGATAGGGTAGACAGGAAGGAACATTTCCCCTTGATGGAGGGGTCAATAACCAGGGGGCATAGATTTAAGGTAAGGGGCAGGAGGTTTAGAGGGGATGTGAGGAAGAATTTTTTCACCCAGAGGGTGGTGGGAATCTGGAACTCACTGCCTGAAAGGGTGGTAGAGGCAGAAACCCTCATACCATTTCAGAAGTATTTGGATGTGCACTTGCAATGCCATGGCACACAAGCTTATGGGCCTAGTGCTGGAAAATGGGATTAGAATAGTTAGGTACTTGTTTGACTGGTGCAGACTCGATGGGCCAAAGGGCCTTTTTCTGTGCTGTAGGCCTCTGTGACTCTATGACTATGACTCTCACTGTTTCAATCTATGAATCTCCTGTTGTCCTCTCGCTGTTTCAATCTGTGAAACTCCCGCTCTCCACTCACTGTTTCAAGCTGTGAAATTTCCGCTCTTATCTTGTTGTTTCAATTTGTTAATATCCCAATCTCGTCTCTCTGTTTCAGACCTCGAAACTCCCCCTCTCCCGTCATTGTTTCAACCTGTGGAAGGCCTGCTCTCCTCTCGCTGTTTTGTACAGTGGAACCCTGCTCTACTCTCACTATTCCAATATGTGAACTTCCCGCTCTTCTCTCACTGTTTCAAACTGTGTATCTCCCACTCTCCTCGCGCTGCTTCAAATGGTAAAATGCTCGGTTCTCCTCTCTGTGTTTCAGACTGAAAATCTCAGCCCTCCTCCCACTATTTCAAAATGAGAAAATCCCTTGTCACCTCTCGCTGTATTGAAATGTGAGGATCCTGACTTTCCTCTCATTGTTGCAAAATGTAAAAGCACCTGATCACATCTCGCTCTTTCAAACAGAGAAACCAGTGTCCCTCCTCTCACTTTTTCAAAACAAGAAACTTTGCTTTCCCCTTCCTGTTTCAAACTGTGAAACTCCCGCTCTCCTCTCACTGTTTCAATCTTTGAAGCATCCGCTCTCATTTCACTGTTTCAAAGTCCAAAACTCATGCTCTCCTATTGCTGCTTCAAACTGGAAACTCCCACTCTCATCCCATTATTTCAAACTTTTAACACACACCCCCCCAACCCCCCCACTCTCCTCTCACTTATCCAGAGTGTGAAATTCCTGCTCTCATCTTGTTGTATCAACTGTGAAACACCAGGTCCCCAATCGCTCTTTCCAACAGTGAAATTCTCGGCTCTCCCCTGTTGTTTAGATTTGTAACTCCCGCTCTCCACTCACTGCTTCACATGGTGAAACCTTTGCTCTCCTTTCACTGTTACAGTCTGTGGAACTAACTCCCACACACCTCTGACTGTTTCAAACTATGAAACACACAGTATCCACTCACTGTTTTAATCTGTGAAACTCCCGCTCTCCTCTTGCTGTTTCAAACTGAGAAATTCACACTGTACTCTCACCATTTCAAATTGTTAAAATATAAATCTACTCTTGCTTCTCCAAACTGTGAAGCTCCTGCTCTGCTCTCACTGTTTCCAACTGTGAAGCTCCTGCTCTCATTGCACTGATTCAAAGTTTGAAACTCATGCTCTCTATCGCTGTTTTAAATTGTGTAACTCCTGCTCTCATTCCCCTGTTTCAAACTGTGAATCAACCGCTCCTATTTCAATGTTTTAAATGTGAAATTCCCGCACTCCTCTCACTGTTTCAATCTGAGAAACTCCAGCTCTCCTCTCACTGTTTCAAATTGTGTAGCTCCCACTCTCCTCTCACTGTTGCAATCTGTGAAGCATCCGCTCTCGTCTCACTGTTTCAAAGTTTGAAACGCATGCTCTCCTATTTCTGCTTCAAACTGGAAACTCCCACTCTCATTCCACTGTTTCAAACTTTGAACCCACCCCTCACTTCTGCCCCACTGTTCCAGTCTGTGAAATTCCTGCTTTCCTTTTGTTGTATCAACTATGAAACACCTGCTCCCCTATCACTGTTTCCAACAGTGGAATTCTTGGCTCTCTGTGTATTTCAAATTTGTAACTCCCGCTCTCCACTCACTGCTTCACACGTTGAAACTCCTGCTCTCCTCTCACTGTTTCCAGTCTGTGGAACTAACGATCTCCACTTGCTGTTTTAAACTGTGAAACACCCACTCTCCACTCAATGTTTCAAAGTGTGAAACTCTAAGCTCTCCTCTGGGTGTTTCAAATTTCTAACTCCTGCTCTGCCCAAACTGTTTCAAACTGTGAAGCTCTCGCTTACCTTTCACTGTTTCCACCTGAGAAACTCCCACTCTGCTCTCATTGTTCAAAGTGTGAAACAGCTGTTCTATCACTGTTTAAAACAAGAAAATCACGCTCTCATCCCGCTGTTTCAAACTGTGAAATTCCCGCCCTCCTCTCGATTTTTCAAAATGTGAATCTCTCCCTTCTCTTTAACTGTTTGAAACTGAGAAACTCCTGCTCGCCTCTCACTGTTTTAAACATGAGACTTGCACTGTCATCCTGCTTTATCAAACTGTGAAGCTCTTGGCTCCCCTCTTGCATTTTCAAGCTGTGAAAATGCTGAGTCTCCTCTCGATGTTTCAAATCATGAAACTCCCGCCTCTCCTCCAGTTGTTTCAAATAGTCAAAGTTCCATGTCCCCTCCCGCTGCGTCGAACTGTGAAAATCCTGGCTCTCTACTCACTGTTGCAAAATTTAAAACCCTCTGCTCTCCTCTCTCTGTTTCAAATTGTGAAAATCCCGGCTCTCGTTACCCTGTTTCAAATTGAAACTCTTGCTCCACTCTCACTGATTCAAACAGTGAAAACCCCCACTCACATCTCGCTCTTTCAAACTATGAAATTCCTTCTCTGCTGTCATGGTTGCAGTCTGTGGAGCTCACGCTCTTCTCTTGAAGTTTCAAATTGTAAAACACCCGCTCTCCTTTCAATGTTTCAAACTGTGAATGATCCACTCTGCTCTCACTGTTTTAAACCGCAAAAACCCCCACGCTCCTCTCACTGTTCCAAACTGAGGAACTCCCGCCTTCCTCTCACTGTTTCTAATTGTGAAACTCCCATGCTCCTCTCACTGTTTTAAACTGTGAAACACCTGGTATCCTCTCGCTTTTTCAATCTGTGAAACTCCCGCTCTCCTCTCTCTGTTTCTGTCAGTGGAATGCATGCTCTCCTCTTGCTGTTTTAAACTTTGAAACACCTGCTGCCCTCTCCATGTTCAAACTGTGAATGACCCACTATGGCCTGGCTGTTTCAAACTGCAAAAACTCCACACTGCTGTCATTGTTTCAAACTGTGGAACTCCTGCTGTCCTCTTACTGTCCCAAACTGTGAAACTCCCAGACTCCTCTCGCTGTTTTAAACTGTGAAACTCGCACTCTCCTCTTACCATTACAAATTGTTAAAATACCAATCTCCTCACTGTTTCAAACTGTGAAACGTCCACCCCCCCTCACTGTTTGCAACTGTGAATCTCCTGTTGTCCTCTCACTGTTTCAAACTGTTAAACTCACACTCTCTTCTTACCATTGCAAATTTTTAAAATGCCAATCTCCTCACTGTCCCAAACTGTGAAACTCCCAGACTCCTCTCGTGGTTTTAAACTGTGAAACATCCTTTCAGTGTTTCAACCTATGAAACTCCCGCTCTCCTCTCACTGTTTCAAACTGTGAAATTCGCACTCTCCTCTTACCATTACAAATTGTTAAAATACCAATCTCTTCACTGTTTCAAACTGTGAAACTACCACCCCCCCCCCCCCCCCAACTGTGAATATCCTGTTGGCCTCTCACTTTTCAAACTGTGAAACTCCCGCTCTCCTCTCACTGTTTCAAAGTGTGTATCTCCCAATCTCCTTCCACTGTTTTAATCTTGATGTTCCCGCTGTCATCCCATTGTCTCAAATTGTGAAACTCCTGGTTCCCATCTTGCAGTTTCAAACTGTGAAAATGCCTAGACTCTTCCCTCTGCTTCAAATTGTAAAACTCACAGCTCTCCTCACACTCTTTCAAGCTGTGAAAATCCCATGTCTCCTCTCGCTGCATCGAACTGTGAAAATCCTGGTTCTCCCTTCGTTGTTGCAAAATGTAAAACTGCGGCTCTCCTTTCGGTGTTTCAAACTATGAAACTCCCACTCCACTCCTGCTGTTTCAAACTATGAAACTCCCGCTCTCCTTTTGCTGTTTCAAACTGATAATGTCCCAATCTCCTCTCGCTGTTTCAAACTGTGAAGCTCCCAGCTCTCTCCTCACTGGTTCAAATTATGAAACAGCCAGTTCTCCTCTTTGTGTGACAGACTGTGAAAATCTCGGACCTCCTCCCGCTATTTAAAACTGCGAAAATCTTGGGTCACCTCTCACTGCATCAAAATGTGAGATTCCTGACTTTCCTCTCATTGTTGCAAAATGCAAAAACACCTGATCGCCTCTCACTCTTTCAAACTGAGAAACCCATGGCTGTTCCCTCACTTTTTCAAACTGAGAAACTTTGCTCTCCCCTTGCTGTTTCAAACTGTGAAACTGCAGCTCTCCTCTCACTGTTTCAAATTTTGAAACTCATGATCTCCTATTATTGCTTCAAACTAGAAACTCCCGCTCTCATCCCATTGTTTCAAACTTTGAACCCCCCACCCCCATCCCAATGTTCCAGACTGTGAAATTCCTGCTCTCCTTTTGCTGTATGAACTGTGAAACATCCGCTCCCCTATGTCCCCAACAGTTTGGAACAGGGAGAGGAGAGTGGGAGTTTCACAGTTTGAAAGAGCGATAGGGGAGCGGATGTTTCACAGTTTATACGGCAAGAGGACAGCAGGACTTTCACAGTCTGGAACAGTGAGATGGGAGGGGGGAGTTTCACAGATTGAAACAGTGAGAGGACAATGCAAGTTACAAATTTGAATCGCCCAGAGAAGAACCGAGAGTTTCACAGTTGCAAACAGCGATAGGGGAGCGGATGTTTCACAGTTGATACAACAAGAGGGGAGTAGGAATTTCACAGTCTGGAACAATGAGAGGGGAGATGGGGGGTGCAAAGGTTGAAACAGTGGGATGAGAGTGACAGTTTCTAGTTTGAAGAATCAATAGGATGAGTTTCAAACTTTGAAACAGTGAGAATAGAGCGGGTGCTTCACAGATTGAAACAGTGAGAGGAGAGCAGGAGCTACACAGTTTGAAACAGGAAGGGGAAAGCTAAGTTTCTCGCTTTGAAAAAGTGAGAGGAGAGACACTAGTTTCTCATTTTGAAAGCGTGAGAGGCGATCAGGTGCTTTTACACTTTGAACAATGAGAGGAAATTCAGAATTTTCATTTTTTGATGCTGCAAGAGGACACTCGAGAATTTCCCTGTTTCAAATAGTGGGAGGAGGTCCGAGATACTCACAGTCTGAAACACGGAGAGGAGAAGTGGGAGTTTCACAGTTTGAAACAGCGAGATGAGATTGGGATTAACAATTAACAAGAGGAGAGCGGGAGTTTCATAGTTTGAAATAGTATGAAGACAGCTGCAAGTTCCACAGTTTGAAACAGAGAGAGGAGAGCAGGAGTTTCACTGTTTGAAACATTGAGTGGAGAGCGGGGCTTTTACATTTTGCAACAACGAGAGGAGAGCCAGGATTTTCACAGTTCGATGCAGTGAGAGGAAACATGGGATTTTTACAGATTGAAACAGTGTAAGGAGAGTTGTGGGTTTCATAGTTTGAAACAGCGAGTAAAGGCTAAGCATTCTCACAGTTTGGAACAGCGAGATGGGAGCTGGGAGTTTCACAGTTTGAAACAGTTGGATGACAGTAGGATTATCAAGGTTAAAACAGTGAGAGGAGAGTGGGAGCATCACATTTTAAAACAACAAGAAGGAAGGGGGAGACTCACACATTAAGCAGCACGAGGGGAGCGGGAGTTTCACAGCTTGAAACAGTTAAAGGGAAGTGGGAGATTGACATTTTGAAACAGTGAGAGGAGAGTGTGAAATTCACAGTTTGAAACAGCGGGATGAAAGCACCAGTTTCTTGTTTGAAACAGTGATAGGAGAGCAGGCGTTTCACACTCTGAATAATGAGAGCAGAGTGGGAGCTTCTCAGATGGAAACAGTGAAAGGTGAGCTGGAGTTCCACAGTTTGAAACAGTGAGAGGAGAGCGAGAGCTTTACAATTTACAACAGGGAGAGGAGAGCGGGAGTTACGAACTTTAAAATACCCAGAGCAGAGCCGAGAGTTTCACACTTTGAACAGCGAGAGGAGAGCAGGGCTTTTACGTTTTGCAACAACAAGAGGAGAGCCAGGATTTTCACAGTTCGATGCAGCGAGAGGAGACATGGTATTTTCACAGCTTGAAACAGCGTGAGGAGAGCTGTGAGTTTCACGGTTTGAAACAGCGAGATGGGAATCAGGAGTTTCACAGTTTGAAACAGCGGGATGACAGCGGGACTATCAAAGTTGAAACTGTGAAAGGAGAGTGGGAGATTCATACTTTGAAACAGTGAGAAGAGAGCAGGAGTTTTTCAGTTTGAAACAGGGAGAGGACAGCGGTAATTCCACAGTTTGAAAGAGTGGCAGGAATGTGGGACTTTTGCAGTTTGAAACAGGGAGAACAGAGTGGGGTCATTCACTCATTGAAAAATTGAGAGGAGAGCGGGTGTTTCACAGTTTAAAACATCTAGTGGAGAGCGTGAGTTCCACAGACTGAAACAGTGAGAGGAGAATGGGAGTTTCACAATTTGAAACAGTGAGAGGACAATGCGAGTTACAAATTTGAATCACCCAGAAGAGAGCCGAGAATTTCACAGTTGCAAACAGTGATAGAGGAGTGGGTGATTCACAGTTGATACAACAAGAGGGGAGCAGGAATTTCACAGTCTGGAATAATGAGATGGAAGGGGGGGTATCAAAGGTTGAAACAGTGAGACGAGAACGGTTGCTTCACAGTTTGAAACAGAAAGGGGAGAGTGAAGTCTCTCAGTTTGAAAAAAGGGAGAGCAGAGCCAAGAGCTCCTGTGTTTGAAAGAGTGAGAGGCAATCAGGTGCTTTTTCATTTTGCAACAGTGAGAGGAAAGTCAGGATTTTCACATTTCGATGCAGCGAGAGATGACTCGGGATTTTTACAGTTTGAAGTAGCGAGAGGAGGGCTGAGACTTTCACAGTCTTAAACACAGAGAAGATAACTGGGTGTTTCACAGTTTAAAACAGTGAGAGGGGAGTGGGAGTTGCATAGTTTGAAATAGTATGAAGGCAGCTGCAAGTTCCACAGTTTGAAACAGAGAGAGGAGAGCAGGAGTTTCACAGTTTGAAACACTGAGTGGAAAGTAGGGGCTTTTACATTTTGCAACAATGAGAGGAGAGCCAGGATTTCCACAGTTCAATGCAGCGACAGGAGACATGGGATTTTCACAGTTTGAAACAGTGTGAGGAGAGCTATGAGTTTCACGAGAAGTGGTTAAGCATTTTCAAAGTTTGAAACAATGAGATGGACGCCAGGAGTTTCGCAGTTTGAAACAGCGGGATGACAGCAGGAGTATGAAGGCTGAAACCGTGAGAGGGGAGTGGGAGATTCATATTTTGAAGCAGTGAGAAAAGAGTGGGAATTTCACAGACTGAAACAATGAGAGCGGAACGGGAATTTCACTGTTTGAAAGAGCGAGATGAGATTGGGAGTTTCACTGTTTGAAGCAGAGAGAGGAGAGCAGGAGTTCCACAATTTGATGAAGGGAGAGGAGAGCAGGAGGTTTTAAATTTTTCAACAATGAGAGGAAAGTCAGGGTTTTCATAACTCGATGCAGAGAGAGGAGACATGGGACCTCAACCATTTAAAACAGCCTCAGGAGAGGTGGGAGTTTCATGATTTGAAAGAGTGAGAGGAGACACAGCATCTTCACAGTTTGAAATAGCAAGAGGGGAGCCAAGAGTTTCACAGTTTGTTAGAATAGGATGACAGTGGGAGTATCAAGTTTAAAGCAGTGAGAGGAGCGCGGGAGCTTCATGCGAGAGGAAAGCGGGCGTTTCACAGTTTGAAAGAGTGACAGTGGAGCATGTGTTTCACAGCTTATGCAACAAGATGGGAGCAGTCTGGAACAGTGAGAAAGGAGGGAGGTTCAAAGTTTGAAACAGTGGGATGAAAGCAGGGGTTTCTAGTTCGAGGCAGCAATAGGAGACTATGAGTTTCGAACTGTGAAACAGTGAGACGGGAGTGGGTGCTTCACAGTTTGAAACATCAAGAGGAGAGTGGGAGCTACAGTTTGAAACAGCAAGAGGAGAGCTGGAGCTACACAGTTTGAAACAGCAAGAGGAGAGCTGGAGCTACACAGTTTGAAACAGCAAGAGGAGAGCGGGAGCTACACAGTTTGAAACATCAAGAGGAGAGCTGGAGCTACACAGTTTGAAACAGCAAGAGGAGAGCGGGAGCTACACAGTTTGAAACAGCAAGAGGAGAGTGGGAGCTGCAGTTTGAAACAGCAAGAGGAGAGCGGGAGCTACACAGTTTGAAACAGCAAGAGGAGAGCGGGAGCTACACAGTTTGAAACAGCAAGAGGAGAGCGGGAGCTACACAGTTTGAAACAGCAAGAGGAGAGCGGGAGCTACACAGTTTGAAACAGCAAGAGGAGAGCGGGAGCTACACAGTTTGAAACAGCAAGAGGAGAGCGGGAGCTACACAGTTTAAAACAGCAGGAGAGCGGGAGCTACACAGTTTGAAACAGTGAGAGGAGAGCGGGAGTTTCTCAGGTTGAAACAGTGAGAGGAGAGCTGGAGTTTCTCAGGTTGAAACAGTGAGAGGAGAGCTGGAGTTTCTCAGGTTGAAACAGTGAGAGGAGAGCGGGAGCTACACAGGTTGAAACAGTGAGAGGAGAGCTGGAGTTTCTCAGGTTGAAACAGTGAGAGGAGAGCAGGAGTTTCTTGGTTTGAAAAAGTGAGAGGAGAGCCACGGGTTTCTCAGTTTGAAAGAGTGAGATGTGATCAGGTGCTTTTGCATTTTGCAACGAGAGGAAAGCCAGGATTTTCACATTTCGATGCAGCGAGAGATGACACGGGATTTTCACAGTTTGAAATAGTGGGAGCATAGTCAAGAGTTTCACAGTCTGAAACACTGAGAGGACAACCACATGCTTCACAGTTTGGAACAGTGAGAGGAGAGTGGCAGTTTCACAACTTGAAACAGCAAGAAGAGAATGGGAGTTTCATAGTTTGAAACAGTTTGAGGAAAGGCATGAGTTCCCTAGTTTGAAACAGAGGTGAACGTGAGTTTCACAGTTTGAAACAGCGAGAGGAGAATGGGGGTTTTACATTTTGCAACAACAAGAGGAGAGCCAGGAATTTCAGTCTGATGTAGCGAGAGGAGACACGGGATTTTCATGGTTTGAAAGAGTGTGAGGAAAGCTGTGAGTTTCACAATTTGAAACAACGAGAAGAGGCAAAGCATTTTCACAGTTTGAATCAGTGAGAGGAGGGCGGGAGTTTCACAATGTGAAACAGCGAGACGAGATTAGGATATTAATAATTTGAAATAGCAAGAGGAGAGTGGGAGTTTCACGGTTTGAAACAGTGAGTGGAGAGCAGGGGTTTTACATTTTGCAACAACGAGAGGAGAGCCAGGATTTTCACAGTTCGATGCAGAGAGAAGTGGAATTTTCACAGCTTGAAACAATGTGAGGAGAGCTGTGAGTTTCACAATTTGAAACAGCGAGAAGAGGTTAAGGATTTTCACAGTTTGAAACTGCGAGATGGGAACCGAGAGTTTCACAGGTTGAAACAGTGGGATGACAGTGAGGGTATCAAGATTAAAACAGTGAAAGGAGTGGGAGATTTACAGCTTGAAAGAGTGAGGTGTGATTGGGAGTTACACTGTTTGAAAAGGTGACAGTGGGGCAGGAGTTTCACAGTTTGAAACAGAGAGAGGAGAGCGGGAATTTCACAGTTTGATAAAGGGAGAGGAGAGCAGGAGGTTTTAAATTTTGCAACAATGGGAGGAAAGTCAGGGTTTTCACAGCTCGATGCAGAGAGAGGAGACATGGGACCTCGATCATTTAAAACAGCCACAGGAGAGGCGAGAGTTTCACAATTTGAAAGAGTGAGAGGATACACAGCATCTTCACAGTTTGAAATAGCAAAAGGGGAGCCAAGAGTTTCACAGTTTGATAGAGCGGGATGACAGTGGGAGAATCAAGTTTAAAACAGTGAGGAGCACGAGAGCTTCACGCATTAAAACAACGAGAGGAGAGCAGGAGTTTCACAGATTAAAACAATGAAAGAAAAGCAGGAGGTGCACATTTTGAAGCAGCAAGAGGAGAGCAGGTATTTCACAGTTTGAATAATGACAGCAGAGTAGGAGTTTCTCAGATGGAAACAGTGAGAGGAGAGCTGGAGCTACAAATTTCAAATACCCAGAGGACAGCCGAGGGTTTCAGTTTGAAAGAGCGATGGGGCAGCGTGTGTTTTAATGTTGGTGCAACAAGAGGAGAGCTGGAATTTTACAGCCTGAAAGAGTGATAAGGGGGGTGGGGGTGGGATTGAAAGTTTGAAACAGTAAGAGGAGAGCTGGAGTTTCTCCAACTGAAACAGTGAGAGGAGCGCAAAGTTTCTTGCTTTGAAAAAGTGAGAGGAGAGCCACAGGTTTCTCAGTTAGAAAAAGTGAGAGGTGATCAGGTGCTTTTACATAAATGAGAGGAAAGTCAGGATTTTCACATTTTGATGCAGCGAGAGATGACACGGGATTTTCACAGTTTGAAACAGCGGGATGACAACAGGAGCATCATGTTTGAAACAGTGAGAGGAGAGTGGAAGATTCACATCTTGAAACAGTGAGAAGAGAGCAGGAGTTTCACAGTTTGAAATAGTGAGAGGACACCGGGAGATTTGCAGTTTGAAGGGGAGAGTGGCGAGCGGGATCTTCACTGTTTGAAACACTACCAAGATGAGAGGGTCAGTTCCACAGATTGAAACAGTGAGAGAAGAGTGAGAGTTTCACAGTTTGAAAGAGCAAGAGGGGATAAGGAGTTTCACAAGTTCAAACAGCAAGAGGAGAGAGGGGATTTCAGAGCTTAAAACAGTGAGACGGGAGCAGGCATTTCAGAATTTAAAACAGGAATGAGAGTGAGAGTTTTACTGTTTGAAACAGCGATAGGAGAGAATGAGTTTCAAACTTTGAACCAGTGCAATGAGAATGGGAACTTCACAGTTTAGAACAGCGAGAGCAGAATGGGAGATTCAAAGCATGAAACAGTGAGAGGACAGTGGGAGTTTCCCAAGTTGAAACAGCGAGAGGACAATGGGAGATTCACAGTTTGTAACAATGAGAGGAGAATGTCAGTTTCCCAGTTTGAAACAGGGAGAGGAGAGTGGGTGTTCCACAATTTGAAACAGTGAGAGGAAAGTGAGAGTTCCACAGTTTGAAACAGTGAGAGCAGAGTGGGTGAGTGGGTGGAGTTTCCTCTTTGAAACAGCGTTGGAGAATAACGAGAGAGGAGCAGGAGTTTCTCAGATTGAAACAGTGAGAGGAGAGCGGGAGTTTCTCAGATTGAAACAGGGAGAGTGGGAGTTTCACAGATTGAAACAGTGAGAGGAGAGCGGGAGTTTCACAAATTGAAACAGTGAGAGGAGAGCGGGAGTTTCACAGATAGAAACAGTGAGAGGAGAGCGGGAGTTTCACAGATAGAAAGAGTGAGAGGAGAGCGGGAGTTTCACAGATAGAAACAGTGGGAGGAGAGCGGGAGTTTCTCAGATTGAAACAGGGAGAGTGGGAGTTTCACAGATTGAAACAGTGAGAGGAGAGCGGGAGTTTCTCAGATTGAAACAGTGAGAGGAGAGTGAGAGTTCCACAATTTGAAACAGTGAGAGTAGTGTGGGTGTTCCACAATTTGAAACAGCAGGGGGAGAGCAAAAGTCCTCGGTTTGAAAAAGTGAGAGGAGAGCCGCAAGTGTCTCAGTTTGAAAGAGTGAGAGACGATCAGGTGCTTTTACACTTTGCAACGATGACAGGAAAGCCAGTAGTTTTACAATTCGATGCAACAAGAGGTGCCACGGGATTTTCACAGTTTGAAATAGAAGGAGGAGAGCTGAGAGATTCACAGTCTGAAACATCAAGAGGAGAACCGGGTGTTTCACAATTTGAAACAATGAGAGGATGCACGAGTTTCACAGTTAGAGCCAGCGAGAAGAGCGCTGGGAGCTTCAGAGTTTGAGACAGTGAGAGGACAGTGGGAGTATCACAATTTTAAACAGTGAGACAAGATTGGGATACAAACAATTTGAAACAGCGAGAAGGGAGTGGGAGTTTCACAGTTTGAAACAGCGACAAGAGAGCAATTGTTTCACAGATTGTAACGGTGAGAAGAGTGCTGGGAGCTTCACAGTTTGAAACAGCGAGAGGAGAGTGGAAGTTTCATAGTTTGAAACAGCAAGATGAGATTGGGATATTAACAATTTGAAACAGCGAGAGGAGTGAAAGGAATTTTACAGATTGCAACAGCAAGAGGAGAGCGGGAGTTTCACATTTTAAAACTGCAAGAGGGGTTCACAGTTTGAAACAGTAAGAGGGATGTGGAATTTTCACTGATTGAATCTGTGAGGGCAAAGCAGGAAGTTCTCAGTTTGAAACAATGAGAGAGGAACAGGGCATTTCACAGTTTGAAACAACAAGAATTGAGCGAGAGATTCACTGCGTGAAACAGCAAGTGGAGAGTGGAACATTCACACTCTGAAACAGTGAGAGGAGAAAGGGAGCCTCCCTGTTTGAAACATTGAGGAGAGAGCATTGGAAATTCACAGTTTGAAACGCTGAGAGGAGAGCAGGAGTAACACAATTTTACACAGTGAGACAAGATTGGGATACAAACAATTTGAACTGGCCGAGAGGGGAGTGGAAGTTTCACAGCTTGAAGCAGCGACAATAGAGCAGGTGTTTCACAGGTTGTAACGGTGAGAAGATGCTGGGAGTTTCACAGTTTGAAATAGCAAGAGGAGAGTGGGAATTTCAGAATTGGAAACAGTGAGACAAGATTGGGATATTAACAATTTGAAACAGCGAGAGGAGAGTGGGAATTTCAGAATTGGAAACAGCAAGACGAGATTGGGATATTAACAATTTGAAACAGTGAGAGGAGAGCTGGGATTGTCACATTTTGAAACAGGGACAGGAGAACCAATACTTTCAAAGTTTGAAATGGCAAGAGGAGAGCCAGGAGTTTCCCAGTTTGAAACAGGGAGACAAGAGCAGGGGGTTGCACATTTTGAAACAGTGAGAGGAGAGCCAGGCATTTCATCCTTTGAAACAGTGAGAGGAAGTGGGAGATTCACAGGTTGAAACAGCAAGAGGATGTACAGCATTTTCAACATTTGAAATGGCAAGAGGAGATCCAGGAATTTCACAGTTTGAAACAGTGAGATAAGAGTGGGATTTTAACAGTTTGAACCAGTGAGAGGAGAGGCAGGAGTTTCAGTTTGTAACAATGAGAGGAGAGCGGGAGTTTCATGGTTTGTACCAGCAAGAAGAGAGCCTGGATTTTCAACGTTTTAAAAAGTGTGAAGAGAACAGGAGTTTCACAGTTCGGAACAGTGAGATGAGAATGGGAGTTTCACAGTTTGAAACAGCAAGAGGAGAGCCTGGATTTTCAATGTTTAAAAAAGTGTGAAGAGAGCGGGAGTTTCACAGTTTGCAACAAGAGGAGAACAGGAATTTCACATTTTGAAACAGCGAAATGAAGACGGAAGTTTCATCATTTGAAACAGCGAGGTGGCAGCCGGGAGTTTCAAATTTTGAATCATCATGAGGAGAGCATGATTTTTGTAGGGTAGCCGACCTGTGTTATTAGTGATAGAGTTGATCTGCAGACACTTCTTGGGTGGATATATTAAGTTTATTTACAATGTAGTCAGCAGCAATTTGAGGTGTGCTTTCAACTCAACTCTAACTCTGAAATGACCACTGAGGCAGCCTGTGCTACTCTCCTATTTGTTACGACAGATCATGTGATCTTCCTTGACACGTATTATTCTTAAAGGTACATTGCACACTAAATAAAACCATAATTACAATATTCCTCCCACTTAATTTGGCTATACATATTATATTTACAATACATATTTTTCAAGACAACATAATCTTTACACTAGGGAAGGAATTTACAAATTCAGCCTTTCAAATGGTTTCCTGGTCCGTGTGGAGCGTCACATCTCCACAACTTCAGATTCTTTGTCAGGAACCTCCTTTTCCGGAGTTCCCTGAACATCAGGTGACTCAGTGGGCACTTCGGGATCTGTATCCCCAGCTCTTACAGTAACATCAGAAACAGGTCCTGGGCTGTGTACCTCAGCAGAAAACGCAGACCCGGTCATGATCGCTGGTGGAACTGAATCTTGGAGATTTGTCTCTCACTTCCTTAAATGTTCCACATGTTTGCGGAAAGTCAGCCCTCCATCTCCACATGGTCCAGTCACTGTACTTATTTCACCCGGTAACCACTTTGGTCCTTCCCCGTGGTTTCTCACGTACACCGGTTCTCCCACAGTAAATTTCCTCTTGATTTCTTCTAGGTTTGCCAAATGCTCTTTTTCAGTGGATCCCGTCACCAATACATCATCTAAATAAACTACAACCCGGGGCAGTCCCCACAGTGAGCTTAACATTGTTCTCTGAGAGATGTCACAAGTGGAGGAGACACTGAAAGGCAATTGTGTATATTGGTACAAGCCTTTGTGGTTATTAATTGTGACAAATTCCCGGGAGACATTATCCAACTCTAGTTGTTGATAAGCATGGCTCATGTCAAGTTTTGTGTACATTGTCCCTCCTGACAGTTTGGCTTAACAGGTCTTCGATTTTTGGAATGGAGAGCCTGTCTAGCTTAGCTACTTTATTAACCATCAGTTTGTAGTCTCCACAAGTTTGGACGCTTTGGTCGGGTTTAAGGACCGGGACTATGGGTGCTGCCCATTCTGAGAACTCAACAGGTTGTATAAACCCAGCTCCTCGAGTCTGTTCAGTTCAATATCGACTTTTTCTCATAGGGCATATGGCCTTGGTCTTGACTACATGAAGTGAGGGATTGCTTCTGGAGCCTGCAGCCCTGGATTTTCCCTAATTTGTCCTTGAAGACGGTGACGTACTTTCTAACTGGCTCTGGTAGCCCACTTGCTCTCAACTGGAAAATTTCAGCCCACTCTAAATTCATCTCCTTTAAGCCAGTTTGCCCCGGGAGGCTTGACCATTCACCTGCTACAACCATCAAGGGTAGGTTTGCCGATTGGCTTCCATAATGGACAGTTACTCTGCTTATGCCTTTTACTTGAGTGTCTTCACCTGTATATTATGTTTTTAGTTTGGCATCTGTTTTTTCTAAACTTAATTGAAGTTCGCTATTATTCAAATATTTGAAGGTATGTTCCCCAATTACTGTAGTGGAATGTCCCGGGTCTACTTCCATTCTAATAGGTTTGCCATTTACTTTCACTGTGACAAATATTGCTTCTGTCTTTCCAAGTTTCATGTTAAAAAACTAGTAAATGTCTGAATTTGTTGTTTCAGGCTCTTCTACATTGTAGATTTCACAGAATCACAGAATCACACAGTGCAGAAGAGGCCCTTTGGCCTATCGAGTCAGCACCAACACGTGAGAAACACCTGACCTGCCTATCTAATCCCATTTACCAGCACTTGGCCCACAGCCTTGAATGTTATGATGTGCCAAGTGCTCATCCAGGTACTTTTTAAAGGATGTGAGGCAACCCGCCTCCACCACCCTCCCAGGCAGCGCATTCCAGACCCTCACCACCCTCTGGGTAAAAAAGTTTTTCCTCACATCCCCCCTAAACCTCCTGCCCCTCACCTTGAACTTATGCCCCCTCGTGACTGACCCTTCAACTAAGGGGAACAGCTGCTCCCTATCCACCCTGTCCATGCCTCTCATAATATTGTACACCTCGATCAGGTTGCCCCTCAGTCTTCTCTGCTCCAACGAAAACAAACCAAGTCTATCCAACCTCTCTTCATAACTTAAATGTTTCATTGGGCTTTTTTTGTTCACAAGCCTGCCTGAATCTTTCCTTGCACTGCCTCGTCATGTTTCTATGACAATAGTAGCATTTGATTGTTTTAAACTGCCAGTTGTTAAAAGGCTGATTGTTTCCACTTCTATTAAAATTATTCCTTGATTTCACTGCTAAGTTATTTTTCTTTACTCTTTGGCTAGCAGAGGACGTTTCCCACTTCCTGCTTCTCGCTTTTTCGCGCCTCTTTCGGCTGGGGCTTTCCTGCCCAGTGTGGAGGAAGGTGCCATTTGGCACACCCTGTATTGCTTTTGAATCTCTTCCTGTGCTTCTGATGGCCAGCGCTATCTCTAGCACCTTCCTGAAATCCAGATTCCGTTCGGACAATAGTCTTTTTCTGAATAATGTCCTTTCCACACCACGCACTAAATGATCTCTGAGCATGCCGTTCACAGTCACAATGTTCCGCTGGCTGCTTCAAATGTTCCACGCAACATGCAGTTGTCTTACCCAGGGCTCTATTTTGCAAATTAAACCTGAACCTCTGCATCGAGACTGAGGGCTTGGCTTGAAGGTTACCCTCCACGAGGTCCATCAATTCATTGAAATTTTTTCAAATATGGGGCCAATTAAGGGCCATAAAACTTCAAATCAAACTGTAGGTTTTGTTCCCACAAGTACTCAAGGGGATTGCTCACCTCTTCTCTTACCTCATAATATTGTTCGCTTGAAAAAAGAACATGAGGTGTTCTATGTATTGAGACCAATCATCTGTAGCTGGTTCAAAAGGATCAATTTACATGAACACTGTCAGCACAGACTCGCTGTGTGGAACACCCAAGTAAAGAGTCTGTGTTATACAAAGCAAATCCAATATATTGTAGACTAAATGCCATTTGATTGTAGAGGTAAACATTTGGATTTTACTTTAGATGCCTTACTAAGCATCCTCATTTTTTTGCCCTCCCCCAAGTGGAACTGTTTCTATCCAACCTTCTATTCGAGCTGTGAAGTGGAGGTGTGTATAAACGCAGGGATAAAACAAGCATGTAGCAAACACAGGGTGGTTTCAATGAAGCATTTTCGTATAGATTGGAATAAGCGGACCAGCTCCTCTCGGAAAGCCGGCACGTTTCTTCGGTGTGCTCAGGATGGTTTTCTGAAAAAAAGAAATGGGTAAAATGTTTAGCTGGGCGGTTGGGTGCACGCCTGACCCCACCTAGCTTAGAAATTCGCGCAGTGACGCTGGGCATGCTTCCCGACATCATAGCGCGCTCGCACAATATTTCGGTCGGCGGGTGCACACCGGAGTAGGCAGCATGCCCGCCAACGATCAAAAGGCCTATGGACGCCATGAAAAAGTTAATTGAATTTAAGTCGTCGCTGCCCGTCCATCCTTACAGGTTGGCAAGCAGAGGCAAAGGCCAAGCGACCTTTGAACCTTTTTGGAAACCTCATCCACAGGCAGGATGAGGTTTCCAAAAGCAAATAAAAACTTTATTTTTTTTCATTAATAACATGTCCCTGCTCAAGTGACAGTGTCACATTGGAGGGGGAGGTGGGGTGGGGGGAGACATATTTCATAACGTTTATAAAATCTTTTAATTATTTTTTTTGAAATTAGTTCATCTCCCTCCGGGAGGGGGCTGTCTGCCTCAGGGAGGTTTATGTAATGTGCACTCACCCGCATGCTTGAAGGTTGCGCTCGCCCGGCTTGACCTCCTCCCTCTGTCCGCGCAGGCAGCGCTGCTGCTCATGCTTCACGCTGTCCGGCCTTAATCGGCCCACCAGCGTGAAATTGCCTTCCGGGCCCCAATCGTGGGCCATGGTCGACTTCCTGAACACCCCCTGCCCTCCCACACTGAGCACACACGCCAAAGGTAAAATTTCTGTCCAATATTTCCTTGATTCAATAAGGGAGCAAGCCATATTAGAAGTTGGAATGAGCAATAAATTAGACTTAGCTAATACCCCGACAGTACTTAACTATTTATCTAGCAGCAGTCATTAATGATGGGATTGAATGTTACGCTTGAGAAGCAGAAACATGAGCTGGCTGAGTTTAATCAATGGGACCGAGCCCATCCACAGTAAACTGGGCCAATCTGTTCATGGGTAATATGACAGAGAATCAGTGGGAGGCTTTCAAAAAAAGCATTTGATGTGATACAGAACCAGTTTATACACCGAAGGCACCAGAGATTTATTTGTCAAAAATTAAAGCGCCAAAAGTGATGAAAGAGGTTAGGGACAGCATAAAACTAAGAGGGAAAGCTTGCAAAAATGCAGCAAAAAATAGCCCAGATCCCGGTGAACGGCAGAGACAGCAAAGGGTGGCAAAACTGATAGCAGGAGCGACAAAAGAAGAGTATGAAAATTAAACTCGCAATGAACGTCAAAATCGACACCAAAATGTTTGCAATTACATTAGGGAAAAGAGGGTTCAGGAACATTGGGAGGGAGTTCCCAGCCCGCAGGGCCGGATGTGGATCCCTTGAAAACTGACAATAGGGATATTGTCAATGAAAATGAGGAAATGGGGGACATGTTGAACAATTGCATTGCATCAGAGTTAAGAGTAGAGAAAGACTGAGGCTCTTTTTCTCTTGAAAAAAGACTTGGGCGGCAGGTGGGGGTGCACAAGAGTGAAGCAGGGGGTCCTCTAGATCATAGCAGGTTTTGAGAGGGTGGGTGTGGTGAGGGCGTTTCCATGTGCAAGGGAGATCGGGACTAGGGGTCATAAATATTAGGGAATTATTAATGAATCCAGTAGAGAATTCAAAAGAAATTTCTTTACCCAGCGAATGGTTAGAATATAGACCTTGCTGCCATGAGGATTAGTTGAAGTGACTAGCATTTAAGGGGAAGCTAGATAAACTCACGAAGGAGAAAGGAATAAAAGGCTATTTTGATGAGGATCATGGAACCATAGAAAAGTTACGGCACAGAAAGAGGCCATTCAGCCCATCATGTCTGTGCCAGCCAGTAAAAGAAACTAGCCACTCATTTTAATCCCACTTTCCAGCACCTGGTCCATATCCTTGCAGGTTACAGTGGTTCAGGTGCAGATCCAGGCACATTTTAAATGAGTTGACCATTTCAGCCTCAACCACCAACTTAGCCGTGAATTCCAGATGCCCACCACCCTCTGGGTGGAAAAAGTTTTTCCCCATGTCCCCTCTAATTCTTCTACCAATCATCTTAAATCTATACCCTGCGGCAATTGACCCCTCAGCCAGGGGAAACAAGTCTTTACTGTCTATCCTCATAAGTTTGTACACCACCTTTAGATCATCCCTCCGCCTCCTCTGATCTAAGGAAAACAATCATAGCCTATCCAATCTTTCCTCACAGCTGCAATTTTCAGGCCCTGACAGAATTCTTGTAAATCTTCTTTGTAATCTCTCCAGAGCGATTCTGTCTTTCCTGTAATGTGGTGACCAGAACTGAACCCAAAATTCCAGCTGTGGCCAAACCATTGTTTTGCACAGTTCCATCATTACATCCCTGCTCTTGTATTCAATATCTCATCCTGTAAAGGAAAGCATTCCATATGCTTTCTTTACCACCTTATCTACCTGTCCTACCACCTTAGGGAACTGTGGACATGAACTCCAAGGTCTCTCACTTCCTCAACCCTTCTCAATATTCTTCCATTTATTGAGTATCCCTTTGCTTTGTTTGCCCTCCCCAAATGCATTACCTCACACTTTCCTGGATTTAATTCAATTTGTCACTTGTCTGCCCAATCAACCAGACCATTGATATCATTCTTGAGTCATCAGCTATCCTCTTCACTATCAACTGCATGGCCAATTTTTGTGTCATCTACAAATTTCCGAATCATATCTCCCACGATTTATGTCCAACTCATTAATGTATACAACAAACAGCAAGGTCCCCAATACTGAGCCTTGTGGAACATCACTGGAGACCGTTTTCCATTCGCAAAGACACCCACCGACCATTACCCTTTGTTTCCTGTCACTAAGGCAACTTCACAGCAAGAGGATTCAAGTCTTGCTGCAATTATACAGGGCCTTGGTGAGACCACACCTGGAATATTGTGTGCAGTTTTGGTCTCCTTATCTGAGGAAGGATTTTCTTGCTATAGAGGGAGTGCAGAGAAGGTTTACCATACTGATTCCTTTGATGGCGGGACTGACATATGAGGAGAGATTGAGTTGGTTAGGGTTATATTCACTGGAGCTCAGAAGAATGAGGGGGGATCTCATAGAAACCTATAAAATTCTAACAGGACTGGACAGGGTAGATGCAGGAGGGATGTTCCTGATGGTGGGGGAGTCCAGAACCAGGGGTCACAGTCTGAGGGTATGGGGTAGACCATTTAGGGCTGATATGAGGAGAAAATCCTTCAGCCAGAGAGTGGTGAGCCTGTGGGATTCATTACCACACAAAGTAGTTGAGGCCAAAACATTGTATGTTTTCAAGAAGAAGTTAGATATAGCTCTTGGGGCGAAAGGGATCAAAGGATAGGGGGAGAAAGCAGGAGCAGGCTATTGAGTTGGATGATCAGTCATGATCATAATGAATGGTGGAGCAGGCTCGAAGGGCCGAATGGCCTACTCCTGCTCCTAGTTTCTATGTTTCTATGTTTCAATGTGCCACATTCCCCTGTATCCCATGAGATCCCACTTTTCTGAGAAGCCTGCCATTTAGGACCTTGTCAAAAGCCTTACTAAAATACCATGTGGGGGAATTTCCTCCCGATCAGGCAGGCCATTCAGGAGTGGGCACAGGCGGGCATGGAGCTGATCACCGCCCACGATTGGCTCCGTGCCACCATTTTATGTGGGCGGGCCTTAGTTGGCCAATGTCCCATGCCTGAAACACAGCTCCCAAGGACAGCGGGAGTGGGCGGCCGGCAGCGGGACTGCAATGACCTCCGGGTCCAATGGTGACCCGGCGACCTGTTCAAATAACACGCAGGCAGTCTTGCAAAGGCTGTGCATCATGGCAAACAGAGGGGCTCCCCAGAGCACTGCTGGAGAGCAGGCCAGGCAGGAGGGCAGGGCAGTGGGGCCCCTTGGTTTTCTGATGAGTGCCTAGATGTCCTCTCAGAGGAGGTGGCTGCACGATGGGAGGTCCTCGTTCCGAGAGATGGGAGGAGGTGGCAGAGGTAGTCAGCTCTCATGATGTGGTACAACACATGTGGGTCCAGTGCCGCAAGCATTTCAACGACCTGTTGCACTCGGGAAGGGTGAGTACCAAGTCGGCAGAGGTCACTTAACACAGCAGGTAGGCTTCCCCCACCACAAACCTGTCATCTCCCCAACCCTGGCTGCAGTTACAGCCTTGGATCATTCACAGCATGTGTCTCTCGCTGGGTGGGCCAGCAGATATCGCCCATGCTTAGTTCACCCTGAGAGGGTAGTGCTGAGATGGGTTCTGCACCTGCAGCATGTGTGACACTGACACCAAGGGCGCTACCTCAAGGATCTGCACCTAGGAGCAGTGCTGGAACTGCAAAACATGTCAAAGTCAGGCTGCTGACTGACTGGGAGGGGAGATTCCAGGTGATGGGGCACCCGTCCATCTGCTGCACTTGGCGTTCCACGTGTTTGTGTGTCCGTGCTTTGCAAGGTTAAACCATGTGGTGGCAAATGTGATGGAGGCAGCATGTGGGCAAGAGGGGGTCAGCCCTGGCCTCTTGGTGTGAGTGTGCGACAGCTGCAGGGCAACAAAGCACTGGAGCCCTGCAATGTCCCACTCTGGCTGGGGTGGCAGGGATGCGATTGGAATCCAGGTTCAGGGTGGATTAATCAATGCTCCTCTCTCCTTTTCAGGAGAAGACTGCACACAGCGCTGCCGAGCGGATGCAGACTGGCGGAGGCCAGGCCCTGTTGGCCATAATCCCCAGATACGAGCAGAAGGTGATGGAGCTGGTGAAGTGTAATGCGCCCAGTTTCACCAGTGGCAGTGAGGCTGGGGTGCCAGGGGGAAGGTAAGATTGCCAAGCATTGAGGTCACCATGTGGGTCCCAGCAGCTATCCCACTGTTGAATTTTCAGTGATTGATGTTTGCAGCATGGGTTGACCATTGATTATGGAAGGATGAGAGCATAATGATCCGGGGGACAGAGATACACATTGACATTGTCTCCACCTTAACTAATCAAATGCCCTTGTTCTTCCTTTCAGCATCACTGGAGCAGGGCCAGGAGGAGGAGGCAGAGGGACCACCTCTCACACCTGAAGGCCCTGAACAAATGGAATTACCAGAGTCACACCATCTCTGCCAGGCGGGCACCAGCGCAGATACTAGCACCTCAGTGCGAATTAGATCACCGGTTAGTGTCCCGGGGCACAGCAGTGAGGGCACTTCACATTCGCTTGAGGTGCGGGCGGAGACAGAGAGTGCCCATAGCGCCGGCAGTCAGAGGGCTGCTGGGGACCAGGCACAAGCTCAGTCGGTGGCTGATGATGTGCCCCCAGAGTCGTTCATGAGGCAGCAAACACTGGAAGTCCAGCGGGGTGAGTGGCTCTGAAGAAGAGTCATACGGACTCGAAACGTTAACTCTGCCTTTCTCTCCACAGATGCTGTCAGACCTGCTGAGTTTTTCCAGCACTTTTTGTTTTTGTTTCAGATTTCTGGCATCCACTGTATTTTGCTTTTATTTTAGGGTATGCGGAAGGATCTGGCGTCTATGCATGGCATGGTGCCCGTCCTGGAGGAGTCCATGTGCAATGAGCCTCATGGCCGAGCGCTATGCTTCCTCCATGGAGAGAGTGGTGACTCTTGTGGAGAGGCTCCTCCAGGAGAACAATTAGGGCCTCCTGGGTGTGCGCTCGGATCTGCAAGCTCTCACAGCGGCATTGACCTCAGTGTGGGAGATGGTTTGGGCACCCTGTTTCCCAGCTCAGTGCCCATCCATCCACGGTGAGCAGGGACTTCTGAACTGACCTCACGTCAGCGCAGGAGCTGCCTGTCGTCTCTGCGGGCACCTCTCAGGGAGCTCCAGGTAAGGGCAGCAGCTCCTCCGCCCCTGGCCAGTGACCGTGGGATCCGGTGAGGCTGCGACGACTGGGGAGATGCCAGCTGTGGAACTGGCAGCTCCCTCCCAGGCGGGGCCAACACAGGCTCCAGGGCCAGAGGACAACCACCAAGGTCATCGAGACCAACAGGACAGCAGAGTCAGCAGCTGGCTCAGATACCAGTCTGACCGATGAGGCAGCAACAAGATGGGGCAAACGTAAGTGTAAATTTAAGGCACCTTAGGCACACAGCGGGTTTTTCACTGGTGATTTTATGTTGCCCCACTATGAGTTGATGACAAGTTGGTGTGATGCTGAACAACTTGGCAATCATTTTATTTTCTGCTTCCTTTTGTTAATTCGTTAATTGTTTATATGTGAGTGTGGATCAGGGTGATTCCTTACTTCTGGAGGTGGACAGGAACCCATGATGTTATGAGTGAGCTGTTTGACACTGAGCTTTATTGACAAGGCCCTTAGTTAATGTTCCTACCCAGGCTGATGTTGCTGTCAGGTATCGAGTATGGAGCCTGTAGCCCTGGGTTGTGTTGGAGGTCCATCTGTAGGTGTGTTAGCTGAAGGTTTGTTGGATTAAAGCCTCCTGGGTGTGCCTGTCTCCCTGGAGTATGCCTGGATCAGCATCTACCCCCTCATTGTTCTCCTGTGCGTGCTCATCCTCGGACTCACTGCTGGACTCATTGTGTGCGTCTGGAGCATCTGCATCTACATCTTCTTCCTCCAGTGTGCCCCCCACCTCCCTTTCCAGTGCCAGATTGTGGAGAGCGCAGCATGCAGCCACTATCAGCGACACACGATCTGGGGGGTACTGGAGTGCGCCCCCTGAACGATCCAGGCATCAGAAGCGCACCTTGAGAAGACTGATGGCTCTCTCCACCACAGCCCTTGTGGTGCCCTGGCTCCTATTGTACCACTGCTCAGCTTCTGTTCTTGGATGGTGGAGAGGCGTCATGAGCCACCTTCTGAGGGGATAGCCCTTGTCACCCAGCAGCCATCCATCCAGCCGGGCTGGAGCACTGAAGAGCCCCGGCACCTGGGAGTGTCTGAGGGTGTAGGCATCGTGGGAGCTGCCTGGGTACCTTGCACAGCCTTGTAGAATCAGCATCCTGTGGTCACACACTATCTGCACGTTCATGGAGTGGAAGCCCTTCCTGTTGACGAAGGCACCGGGCTCACCTGCTGGCGCCTTGATGGCCACATGTGTACAGTCTATAGCACCCTGGACACGGGGGAAGCCAGCAATGGCCACAAAGCCTCTGACTCGCTGTGTCTGGCTGGCCTCGCCCCAGCGGTAGTGGATGAAAGTCAAGTGGCTCAGCGGTAAATCCACATTTAATTGGCAGAACGCTTAAGTTCATTGACAGGCAGAGGGATCTGGGTGTACAGGTCCACAGGTCACTGAAAGTGGCAGCGCAGGTGGACAAGGTAGTCAGGAAGGTATATGTCATGCTTGCCTTCATTGGCAGGGGTATTGAGTATAAAACCTGGGAAGTCATGCGGCAGCTGTATAGAACCTTGGTTAGGCCACACTTGGAATATTGCGTGCAATTCTGGTCACCGCATTACCAGAAGGATACGGAGGCATTGGAGAGGGTGCAGAGGAGGTTTACCAGGCTGCTGCCTGGTCTGGAGGTTATTAGCTATGAGGAGAGGTTGGAGAAACTCGGATTGTTCTCACTAGAGCGACGGAGATTGAGGGGCGACTTGATAGAGGTTTACAAAATTATGAGTGGCATGGACAGAGTAAATAGTCAGAGTCTTTTTCCCAGGGTGGAAGAGTCAATTACTAGGGGACATAGATTTAAGGTGAGAGGAGAAAACTTTAGAAGAGATGTGGGGGGCAAGTTTTTTACGCAGTGGATAGTGAGTGTCTGGAATTCGCTGCCAGAGGAGGTGGTGGAAGCAGGTACGATAGTGATGTTTAAGAGGCAGCTTGACAAATACATGAATAGGGTGGGAATAGAGAAATATGGACCCCGGAAGTGCAAAATGTTCTAGTTTGACAGGCAATATGATCGGCGCAGGCTTGGAGGGCTGAAGAGCCTGTTCCTGTGCTGTACTTTTCTTTGTTCTAATTTCCATTTTTACTTCACCCCTGTACTTTCTATACTCCTCTAGTCTTTCTACAGTATTAAGCCTTTTGTGACTATCATAAGCTTTTTTTTTTCCTGCTTTGTCTTGCCCTGTATGCTTCTGGATAACCAGGTAACCAGGGGCTTCTAGATTTGGTAGTACCACCCTTTTTTGTGGGGTCATGTCTACACTGTGCCTGTAGAATCTCGCTTTTGAATGCCTCCGACTGATTTGACTCTGTTTTCCCTTCTAATAGCTGTATCAAGTCCACTCTCGCCAGCTCCCCTTTGAGCTTCATCAAATTTGTCTTCCCCCAATTTAAAACTTTCACTCCTCTTCTATCTTTGTGTTTTTCCATAATGATGCTAAATCTAACTGTATTATGAGCACTATCTCCAAAATGGTCCCTCACTGCTACTTCATCCACTTGCCCAGCTTCATTTCCTAAGACTAAATCTAGATTTGCGCCCCCTCTCATTGGGCTTGTTACGTGCTGGCTAAAAAAGTTCTCTTGAATACTGTTCAAGAATTTTGTGCCCTCTGTACCTATTACACTGTTCATCTCCCAATTGATATTAGGATAGTTGAAGTCCCCAACAATTACTGCTCCATTGTTTTTTTCACTCAGAAACCTGCCTACATATTTGCTCTTCTAACTCCCTTCCACTACTTGGGGGTCTATAGAACACTCCTAGCAGTGCGGCTGCCCCTTTTTGACTTCTGAGCTCAACCCATATGGCCTCATTTAATACCTCATTTTGTGTCTCACCCCTCCTCATATTTGTAATTGATTCTTTAACCAATAATGCTACACCCCCACCTTGTTTTATCCCCTCCTCATTCTGCCTGAAAACTCCATATCCAGAGATGTTGGGCTGCCATTTCTGCCCCTCCTTAAGCCAGGTTTCCATTATAGCAATGGTACCGTGTCGCCACATGTCTTTGTGTGCCCTCAGACCATTGGCTTTATTTGCAATACCCTTTGTATTTACATATATACCTTTTAACACTGCCAAGTTCCATGATGTACACTTTTTAACCTGTGCTGCTTCTGTCTTTCAGAGAACACTCATTCTTTCTCCATCTCCCATTCCTTGCTCCGACTTTGTCCTCAGGTTCCCATCGATGAAGAAAGGTGGGAGGACTCTCTTGTGGAGCATAAACACCAGCATAGAAATGTCAAGCCAAATGGCTTGTAACTGTGCGGCAAATAACTATATCATACTCTGTGATATCTTGCTGCAAAATGAACAGGACACTTTAGCGATGGGAAGTTTTCCAATGTGCTGCACTAGTTAACTGTGGAATTGTAGGTACTGTAGTTAAAATTGCAGCAGTGCCTCTCTGGACACTAGGGGATTCCTAAATTGTTGTTTTTCCAAGCCTGCATGTAGGATTAGTTAAATAGAATATCCCCCTACAAAGAGAAAACATGTCATCCAAACCAGGCAAAAAAAAAAACTCTGTAATAAAACAGAAGATGCTGGATATACTCAACAGGTCAGGTAGCCCCTTTGGAGAGGGAAACAGTTAACGTTTCCGGTGGTGTCCTTTTGTCGGAACATTGACATTGTGGACTCCTTTACTTGAAGCCTCTTTAGGGCAGTGATGAGTTTTCTGTAGGTGACATGCACAATTGGCCAAAATGACTGGCATGTAACCAAGTGACTCATCAAGACAAAAACACTGAAGTCCTGCTTTATGACTGGAACAAAATAATTCTCTTTAACTTTACACATAAAGGAACATGTTGGAATCACATAGCTGGGTTTTCTATATTGGGTGGTGGAGAGATACCTTTTGGTAGGAGGAATGAGGAGAGGCAATACAAGCTAATGGTATAATTTTAAAGAGGGTCCAAGAAAAGAGGAAAAGCAAAATCATTCTTCCTTCACTTTGCATCTTTACCTCCACCACAAAAGATGTCATCCCTCTTTGTTAGTCTGCAAACAGTATATCTCAAAACATATTGGACTGATTTCAACAATATTTAGTGCATAGATAGGGTATGGTCCAAGGAAGAACTGATTAGCTTTTGGTGAAGATACAGATCTGGACCCAGATAGTGATTTATTTTTTTAAGAATCCATTAAATTTGGAAGATAGGGTGAATTGACTTTTTTTTAGAATGTTGTGGGTTGTTTTATGTAGAAAGTTGTTCATTGTTTTTGAACGCTGTGGATTGTCTCAGCTACAAAGGTGGAATTTGTCACAGCTATCAAAATGTGAGCAGAGCTTTCAGAGCAGGTTGTTGGATGTGGGTTGGCCTGAAGCTGCCTCAGTGAGATGGAAGTTCTTAATGAAAAGATTTACTTTTTCAGCTTTGTAGTTAGAGAGCATCAACCAGGCGTAGAAAAGACTCAAGGAAGAGTGCATAATTGTAGTAATATTGAGTTAACACAGCGTGGTGGAGCTTTGTGCTCGGCTGAGTGCCCTCTATACTTGTTGTATCTGTGATTGACCTGATCTTGGAGTCCTTGATGATGCATCAGCTCAGGATATGTTTCACTGTTCAATAGCGGGATCCTTCAATGTATTGAACAGAAAATTCACTTTAAAAAAGTTTTATTTTGATAGTCTCTCTGCACATTATCCTGCATCTCAAACCAGTCCTCCCGAGGAGGCGCAGGTGACAGGATGAGATTAACAATGACATTCCCTCTCTTCTCTTCTACTTTTCCCTTATCCCCATTGGCTGTCCCCTGTGGAGATAGGAAACTTCCCTGTCATGGGCCGTTCCACCAATCTACCCAGCTGAGAACTCGCAGAATACAACTCACCCACGTCAGTGGAATGGATGTGACAAACATCCTCTCAACCTGAACAGTCAACCATCTGGTGGGGAATGTTGTGCGATGGCCACTGGAGTATTTTGTCACCAACATTTCTAGATCATAAGAATCTATTTCATTCTGAGGAAAATTTGGAACTTAAAACTGTTGCTTGTCCTGCTTGTTTCATTAGTTATTTCTTTCAGAGATCATTATAGCTGTCCTCCTCACTGCCGCTCCATCCATTGGAGAACACACCTCTTTGGTCGCCTGTCCTAACTGGCTCAGTGTCAGGAATTCTTCATAATGTTCCTCAAAGAGTTTGGTTTTAAGGTTTCCACAGCTTAAAAATAAGGAGACTCCCAATTAAGATGCAGATGGGGAGAAATTATTTCTCCCAGAGGGCTGTGGGGTCTGTGGAACTCTTCTTTCCCAGAGAGCAGGGAAGCAGGGTCGTTGGACGTTTTTAAGGCTGTGTTCGATAGATTCTTGACTGACAAGGGAGTCAAAGGGTCTATGGGGAAGACAGAAAGGTAGGGTGGAAGCTGCAGCAGATCATCCACGATCTTATCAAATGGCAGAGCAGGCTTGAGGGGCCAAACGGATGACTCCTGCTCCTAATTTATGTGTTCACATGTAATATAAACAGTGAGAAAAGGAATCATATAAAACAATACACAAATTCCAAATGTTAAGAAAGAGAAGGGAGAATCATGAAGTCAACCTTCCAGTAGCAGTGGGTAAAATCACTTCTGGTATATTAACCTTTTTAACTTGTTGAAGTACTATGCTCTGCTAGTGAGGCAGCTTCTGTGACTGAGATGTGTTCTTTAAAATCTGCCATTAATAAAATATACCCGTTACCCACCATTTTGTTTCAGTCACCTTTTGAATGCATTACACAAGGATGGGAATTTTAAAATTGAAGCATTGCTGAAGCTGGAGTAATGCAGGTCCGTGAGCACAGCGGTTTATGTGTGAATAGAATTTGGTGAAAGTCAAGATGTTGGAATCAGAGCTTTGCAAGAACTCCAGGTTAGAGAGGGTGTAAGGTGGGACTGGTCAGGAGAGCTTTGGGATAGTTGAGCCTGCAGGCAGCAAAGGCATGGTTGAGTGTTTCCGCAACAGATGAGCTGAGGCATGATGAAGGTGAGTGCTATTACCAAAGTAGAAGTGGTCAATCATGATGGTGGAGAGGACATGAATTTGGAAACTCACCAAGGTTACAAGCAGAGTCGGTCCGCTTCAAACAGTAACTAGAGGGAGCAATGAAAAGAAGAAATTTGCAAGGCTATGCGGAAAGAGCAGAGGGTGTGCTACCAATTGTATATCTCTTTTCAAAGACCTGGCATAGGCACAATGGGCCGAATGGACTTATTTTGTTGCTGCTACTTTTGTGTTTCCAAGAGGGGAACAAGAAATTACTAAGCCACTCATTTGTGTAACTATTATTCCACATTACATCCTACATTATCTGCTGTACATTTCCAGCATTTTAATACAGAATTATATTTCATGGAATGGTATAGCACAGAATGAGGCCATTCGGCCCATCAATTCTAGCCTAGCTCTTTCAAAGAGCCAGTTAGTCCTGCTACCCACTCTTCACTGTATCCCTGCATTTTTTTTTATTCTTCAATATCCAATTCCTTTTTGAAGACAATGATTGAATCTTGTGTTCATCACCTTATCAGACAACAAATTCCAAATTGTGACATAAGAAAGCTTTCCCTTCATCTGGTTCTTTTAACTTATATCTGTATACCGATTGGTTACTGATCCTTCAACCATTTGAAACAGTTTCTCTTAACTCTTTGTAACTTTAAACACCTCTATCTGATCTTCTCTTAGTCTTCTCTGCTCTAAGGAGAATGAACCTAGCTTCTCCACTCTATCCAAATCTCCGCCCCGGGAACCATTCTATCTCTTGCATCTAGAAGCAGAGGTTTTCATAATAGTTGTAGATTGCAGTGATTTGAAAGTCAGTGAAGAAATAATACAACCTCACCCTACGCACACGCCCCCCCCCCCCCCGCTCTCTACCTTCCCCCAAATTCTTCAGCAAACAGAAACCAGCCGAGTCTCAAAGAACTGTCAACACTGGAAAAGATCGTGATAGTGCTGCTTTGTAGTAGCTGCTCCCAGGTGGATTCATCTATTGAGTGCTGAATCCTCCTCAGAACGTTCAAATTACATGCATTTTCTATCATTTAACATGTAGGGGGAGATGATTGTGAGGACTGCCTGTTAGGACAAAAAAAAAATCCAAGAAATGTGATAGCCATTAATTATTTATTAGGGTATATTTTATCAAGGCTTAAAACAAATTTGAATCCTTTGATTTTCTTCCTTTCGCATGTATTTATTCTGATGTATTGATTCAGTGCGAACGCTGATTACAGTGAGGCCAAAGCTTTTTTTTATAAAACAGACAAAAATGACATTTCATATTCATAATAATAAAGCAGTTTAAGACAGCCTAAGATCTGAGACATATGACATTTATGGCAGTTAGATACTGAATAATGATGTGTTAAACTCATCCGTTTCGATGAACAAATTTGCAAAGGTGATAATGGGGAAAATTGGACCTATTAATCTTGTTCTTGAATGTGCATTGTGTGCACACAGTGCAGAGTCATTGATTCTGATGGAAATTACCTATAATGTTACACGCTCACAATGCTTCTGGACAAATAAATGGGAGCAATTTCGATATTCAAAAGAGGTGCAGGTATCCCCAAAGTGGAATAATCTGTACTTTCTACCATGGTGCAGATCTCTCTGATGGTATAACTTGACCTATGGCCTCGTGCCCATGAATCCACCTCCTTCTCTCCATCATTACTAACTGTTCCTTCGGTTGTCTGACTCTCAAACTCTAGAATTCCTTCCCCAGTCACTTTGCCTCTCTACCTCACTTGTTCCCCCTTTAAAGTGCTGCTTAAAACCTGCCAAGCCCTTGCTCACCTGTCCTAAAATCACAGACTCATTGAATGAAGGCCATTCAGCCCACCTTGCCTCTGCCTTTTAAAAGAGCTACCCAATTAATTCTATCCACATAACGTCCCTCCTTTGGTTCAATATCCACTCTTCTCTGATTAAGTTCCCGTGAAGAATCTTGGGATAGGTTGCTATGCTAAAGGTGCTATATAAATGAAAGTTAGTGTTGTTGTAACACCATTCTTTATTGATTTGAATGCAGGTCTTGCAGCTTTGGCTAACACTGATGCAGCTCGCAACCCAGCACTCTGTAACCTGACCCCGGAGATTACTGAGCGATGGATAGAAACGATTAATATTACAAATGAATGAAAAAAGTGAAAGGAAGAACTTGCTTTTCTCTATTATATTTCATAATGTCAGGGCACACGAAGGGGCTTTACAGTCAAGGCACCACCTTTTTTAAAGTGTGGTAATTTGTTATATAGGAAACTCAGCATTCAATATGCACACAGTAAGATCCCACAGTAAGAGCAGCAATGTGACAATGCCCAGATAACCTGTTGCAGTGATGTAGATTCATCAAATAGTGTCTGGATGTACATCTTGGATTTTGCAGTCAAGACACCGGAGTGGAATTGAATCCACAACCAGCTGGTAAGAGACATCAGGATCACTCTTCCCTGAAAGGCTGTGTGTGGTGGGATAATTGGACCTCTCAAGGCTATGATTGTTATAGTTGTGTTGGGTAAGGATATTCAAGGGATATGGAGCAAATGCAGGTACGTGGAGTTGAGGCGCGTAGACGTGCACATGTCAATGTTAAAGGAACTGCCGCCGTCCAACAAGTTGGACACACAGAGCAAATAGAAACCAGGAGGAACGTGGCAAGTTAATGGGATTTTTTTGGTGTTATTTTACTACCATTGATCAGCCTCTAAACCATGAGGTGAAAGTAGTTTTTCTTCTATTATTTTATGGGATGTGGGTGTCACTGGCAAGGCCAACATTTACTGTCCATCCCTACTTGCCCTTCCAAAGATGGTGGTGAACTGCCTTCTTGAATGTCCGCTGTCCATATGGTGTAGATACACAATTCAAACATTCTAACTGATTGGCGCTGAAGGCCTGAGAGGCTGAATGGCCTACTACATGCTGTGATATTGTACATGTACCAATGCAGACAATGACCTGTCCCTTTAAGAAGCTGCATAGTGACATCACTATGACACCACCATACGTAATGCTGGAGGATAACAGGTGCTGCCTCCATGTTAGTTGTTCACTATTGCCTGTAATCTCTACTGCAGATGTTCACTGCTGTTCATGACTCTGTATCAGTAAGACTTTTGTGTACCTTATAAGTCGGGCATATAGCCAAGTAATCAGCCAATGTAACTGTTAGGACCCGGGCTAGATCAAGGCCTGTGGAGAGCTGAATATAGTTTTTGCTACTAATAAACTTTGTGTAACTGTGTTCGACCAGGACCCTCATCAGTAGCTTAGCATGGATAGCGTAAAGACAGATCCCTCCAGCTCTCCGTCGAGACTCTCAGCAAATTGGGTAGCAGCAGATCGTAAGAGACCACAACACTACATTTCCTAATATTCCTCTATTCCTAAGAGTGGGCTGACTGAATAACAATTGAAAGGGATTACCTCCTCTGTGAGCATTTCTGTTCTGCCCATTGCTGTAAAAATTCCTTTGCACGGTGTTTGATCCTAGGAGTAAATTTATTTGCGCTCCCGGTGCAGAGTTTTGTGCGGCAGGAGTACATATCTGTCAAAATGTTTCTCAGATAGAAGATGCTTTCCAACCAATGACACACGGTGTGCAGTAAGAAGCCATGTGTCATGAACACTAAAAATGAATATTTAATTTAGCATAAGTTTGAAGTAGAGCACGGGGGCATTTTGAGCACAGATTCATTCAACAATATGTCCCTAGACTGGGGCCAGGATTTTCCATGCCCGCTGGCTTTGGGCGTGCTCAGTGGTGTGAGTGGGCAATACGGCGCGATCAGTTTTACGACGGTGTGAAATGAGTTGCCATCATTCATTCAGCCCACTAAGGGTGGGCTGCATTTCCCGCCATTGGACATCGAGAACCTCATTAGAATACATCTGCATATCATTGTTAGGCCAACCTGCTGGAATTATCCCCCTCGGCGCTGGATTGTCCGCCCAAACATACGGACATTTTCACAACAGCCTGTATGAGGTGTGCACTTGATGGGCTGCACTTTGCTTGGGACTTCAAGGTTTGATTGCCTACCTTGTTTCGGTCAACACTCACAGTCATCAGTGTCAGGCTTTACAGGCTTTTGAGGGGGGGGTGGTGGTTGGGGGTGGCGTTCACGGGTAGGTTTCTACCTACTGGATTAGCCACACGTGGGTGGCTTTTCAGTGGCTGCAGGGCTAGGGTTTGCTTGGAGAAGGATGAGAAGTGGCCTCAGGCAAGGGAAGAGGCTGCAGGAGGAGGGCTGTACTGGAGAAGGAGGATAACACAGGGTGTGTGCGAGGAACATGTTGATCTGTGCAAGTGGCCTCAAGATGGTGATGCCTGAGGAGGCAGTCTCCAGAGGAGATGAGACCAGATGGAGATGTGAGGGTGTGTGTGTGTGAGAATGGGTAGTGATGTCCCTTGAGCTGGCAGTGAGTGAGATGCCAGTGAATGTGTGACGGGCTTGAGTGGGTGAGTCCAGAGTGATGAGATGGTTGCCTTACCCTGGCTGTACGGATGAGATCGTTCATCCCCCATCTGCATTGGATGGTCAACCTCTTCTGTGCAGCACTGGCGCTGATCACCACTGCCATCGCCTACCAAGCCAGAGTGATAATGTTGCTGACCCTCCTGCAGACAGAGCGGGGAGTAGAGGACATCACAGAGGCCTCCACAGCATCTAAAAGGCGCTCAAGCTCTGCAGTCCTTGTGCCTATCGGGGGCCATGTCTTCTTTGCTGCGGGTCCTGGGCTGGAAGCACTGAGCGCGGCTGTAGTTTAAATGTGGTGCCTGGTGTGATGAAGCGGCAAAAATGCCAGCGTGGCAGGTGAATCAGAGCCCGCCCGTCATGGAAGTGGCATCATGAACCCTGGGAATTCATAATTAACGCGGTGGCTTTGGCTATGATACGGCGTGAAAAGCCACCACTGTGGCCGGCGAGTAGAATGTCATTTTTCCCCCCGCTCGCTACCACATTTCGTGCAAATCTGGGACAATTCCTATTCTGCTTCAACTTAAATGGGCCAGTTTGTAATCTCTGCATGTTTAAAGGGCCTGTGGATCTGTCAGTCTTAATTGCAGCTGCAAACTGGCATCAGAATGTAGGTCAGCAGGTCTGGCAGCATCGGCGGAGAAGAAAAGAGTTGACGTTTCGAGTCCTCATGACCCTTCGACAGAACTGTTCTGTCGAAGGGTCATGAGGACTCGAAACGTCAACTCTTTTCTTCTCCGCCGATGCTGCCAGACCTGCTGAGTTTTTCCAGGTAATTCTGTTTTTGTTTTGGATTTCCAGCATCCGCAGTTTTTTTGTTTTTATCAGAATGTAGGTAATGGGAGGAGGCCATTCAGCCCCTTGAGCCAGTGCTGCCATTTAATAAGATCGCGATCGACCTGTATCTCAACTCCGTTTACCTAACTTTGTCCCATAACTCATAAAACCCCTGCCTGTTAAAAATGACATTAACAAGTCTAAATCCCTTTCAAATCCGATCACGGCAGGGCAGCAATGCTCCCCCCATGCTGCATGGGGGTGGAGATGTGCAGCAACTGAGAATATGCCGATCAGAAAACAAACAGACATACAAAAGTAACGGTCCCTTTAAGATGGGTGAGTATACGTAAATATTAATGGGAACCCCACCACCTGGAAGTTCCCCTCCAAGCCGCACAGCATCCTGACTTGGAAATATATCGGCCGTTCCTTCACTGTCGCTGGGTCAAAATCCTGGAACTCCCTTCCTCAGTGCAACAAGTCGGATGCTCAGGGCAAATAGAAGTTAGAAGAATCATTTTTTTAAAAAATTCATTCACGGGATGTGGGCATCGCTGGCTGGGCCCAGCATTTATTGCCCATCCCTAGTTGCCCTTGAGAAGGTGATGGTGAGCTGCCTTCTTGAACCGCTGCAGTCCATGTGGTGTAGGTACACCCACAGTGCTGTTAGGGAGGGAGTTCCAGGATTTTGACCCAGCGACAGTGAAGGAACGGCCGATATATTTCCAAGTCAGGGTGCTGTGTGGCTTGGTGGGGAACTTCCAGGTGGTGGGGCTCCCACGTGTATGCTGCCCTTGTCCTTCTAGATGGTAGTGGTTGTGGGTTTGGAAGTTTTCAAAGGAGCCTTGGTGAATTCCTACGATGCATCTTGTAGATGGTACACACTGCTGCTACTGTGCGTCAGTGGTGGAGGGAGTGAATGTCTGTGCACGTGGTGCCAATCAAGCGGGCTTGATTGTCCTGGATGGTGCCAAGCTTCTTGAATGTTGTGGGAGATACACCCATCCAGGCAAGTGGGGAGTATTCCATCACACTCCTGATTTGTGCCTTGTAGATGGTGGACAGGCTTTGGGGAGTCAGGAAGTGAGTTATTCCTTGCGGGATTCCCAGCCTCAGACCAGTGCAGGGTAATGGGATTTTGTGTGTGTTATTTGATGATCACTGTAAAAGTAGTTATTTTCTAGACTTATCAGTGAGACTTTGTTTCAGCAATATCAAGCCATTTACTTTTTTGTGCGTATGGGCATGAAAAATGTATTTGCTGCTGGTTACATAGTAAAGCTGCGATTGTACAGCTCAACTCAGTGCCACATCCTTCAGAGGAGACATTAAACTGAGATCTTGCCTGCCTCTTTCACTGAATGACGAAGAGCTGTGAATTTCTCCGCGTTTCCCTGCTCAAAAGCCCTCCCTTGATCAAAAGCGGAGTAATAGACCAATGATCTCACGGTGGTTTGTGGAATCTTGCTGTTGATAAACTAGCTGCCTTGTTTTCCCACTCACTTCCCTTCAAAATAATTAATTGTATGTTCCCAGGGATGCGATAAGGTGGTATACAGATGGAAGGCTTCTTCTCTTTCTAATTGCTGTTCTTCTGTGCATGATTCATCTCATTTACTGAACTTTATAAAGAGCAGCAACTCACAGTTTGTCTCTAAAAATTCCTTTCAAGGCTGCTTCCAGCTCCTACAAATAGCAATGTGTTAATGAGCGGAAAATCTGTTTTTAATGGTGTTGATCGAGGGGTAAAATATCACCAGGACTCTGGGGAAGGTATTGCTTCACGTATTTGTTCATGGGAGGTGAGTGCCAGCCTTTGTTGTGCACCCCTGATTGCCTGAAAGGCGGTCGCTCTCTCACATCTGAGCCAGTTTGTCAGGCATGAGAGCAGGACATTGGCTGACACTTTAGTGTAGTGGTGAACTTTTAACCAAAGCTCTTACAACTTGCATAGCAGGATATAAAAAATTCCATGGTGCTGCTTTTTCACAGAAAGGCCTGGGAGTTCTCCTGCTCTCCTGGATACAACTAATCTCTCAAAAATGCCCCTCTGAAGCTCATAAACTGGTCACTTATGCTGTATTTCCCACAACAGTGACCACATTTTAAAAGCGCCTCATTGGCTGCAAAGCACTTTGGGATGCCCTGAAGTTGTGTAAAGCGCTATATAAATGCAAGTCTTACTTTCTTCTTTCATCTCATCACCATCGGGATCTTGCTGTTCGTGAATTAGCTGCTTGTTTTCCTACAAATAAAGTGGTGCCAGCACTAGTGACAGTAACTCACTGGCTCTGAAGCGCTTGAGGACACCTAGAAGATTTGAAAAATATTATCAAAAAATAAGCTTGTTTTCCTTTGATTGGTGTATTACAAAACTTAATTTCATACATCTGTATTCTAAATGAACTTCACTACGTGTCTGAATTCAGGAAAGGCTGAAAGAGAACAGGTTTGCTGCTTTTGTACACCGCAACCAGTCTAGTCCACAATGTGCCATATCCTAATCACCCAATCTCTTAAATAAAAGGTCAGTACTGATATTGCCCGATCACCAAAGAAACTCTGACATGGGTTGTACACTATTTTGAATTTGAATACAGGAAGCATGGGATCTTCCACACATTCATGGGTTCAGTTATAGGAAGGACGTGGTTGCACTGGAGGGGGTGCAGAGGAGATTCACCAGGATGTTGCCTGGGATGAAACATTTAAGTTACGAAGAGAGGTTGGATAGACTTGGGTTGTTTTCGTTGGAGCAGAGAAGACTGAGGGGCGACCTGATCGAGGTGTACAAGAGATTATGAGGGGCATGGACAGGGTGGATAGGGAGCAGCTATTCCCCTTGAAGGGTCAGTCACAAGGGGATACAAGTTCAAGGTGAGGGGCAGGAGGTTAAGGGGGGATGTGAGGAAAAACTTTTTTACCCAGAGGGTGGTGACGGTCTGGAATGTGCTGCCTGGGAGGGTGGTGGAGGCGGGTTGCCTCACATCCTTTAAAAAGTACCTGGATGAGCACTTGGCACGTCATAACATTCAAGGCTATGGGCCAAGTGCTGGTAAATGGGATTAGTTAGGTAGGTCAGGTGTTTCTCACATATCGGTGCAGACTCAATGGGATGAAGGGCCTCTTCTGCACTGTGTGACTCTGTGATTCAGTGAATTAAGAATTATTAGCCCTTGATTAGACCCTGAGAGACTTGTTGATGCACACATGCTAATGCTGTTCACTGCTGTGCCACATGGTATACACATGTACTAACCTTTGCTCACTCTCTACAATTCTACCTCTTCCAAAGTGGGAATCAACAATATAATGTACACTTGCAGACAGCTGTGAGCAAATCTGAACGTTCACTTTTTAACTGGTGCTGAACTGGTACTTGAATTTGAACACCTCCATCAATTCTCCATTGGCCTTCTCTTCTCTAAGAAGAACAGTCCCAGCTTCTACAGTCAATCCATGTAACTGTAACCCCTCACCCCTGGAACCATTCTAGCAAATCCCTTCCATTCTCTCTACAAACTATATGCAGCTCAAACAGTTTCCAAAGTTCACACATGGATCTGTCTGAATGGGCTGAATGACTAAATGAATGAATGAAGAATTGAATGGTGAGGTGAGAGTGACTGATCCTTGACATCAAAGCAGCATTTAGCTGAGTCTGGCATCAAGGGGCCTTAACAAAATTAAAGTCAATGGAAATCAGTGTTTAAACTCTCCACTGACAGATGGGCAGATTTTGGTCTCAGGGAATCAAGGGAGGTGGGCAGCAGACAGGAAAGTGGGGGTAAAACCCAAGACCAGCAATGATCATATTGAATGGTGGAGGAGGCTCAATGGGCCATATAGTCTACCCCTGCTCCCATTTTTATGTTGTTATGTTTTCCTTCCACCCTTCTTCATTTCACCCTGTCAGGCTACTCTTCAATTCCTTTCTCCCTCACGCGTTTATCTAGTTTACCCTGAAATTCATCTATACTATTTGTCTCAACCACTCTGTTGGGTACTGAGCTCCACATTCTAATCACTCTCAGTGTAAAACTATTTCTCCTGAATTCCCTATTGGATTTATTAACCAATATCTTCTTTTTACGACCCTAGCTCTGGTCTCTCCCACAAGTGCAAACATCTTCATATGTCTATGCTACCAAACCCTTTCAGCTCTATCAGTTTCATTTTCGAGAAAAAAGAGCCCCCAGCTTGTACAACCTTCCCTGATAGTTGTAACCTCTCAGTTCTTTAGAACACCCTCAAGACATCATGGAATGTTTCACAGCCAGTGGAGAAGTTTTGAATTGTAGTCTCATTGCTTTGTGAGCAAATGCATTTGTCAATTTTGTTGAAAGTATATGAGGGGGGTATTTATGATTTTATACCATTCCAGTTTATCTGTGCACTGCTTAATTCTGGAACCCAAATTGCCCTGTTAAACTGTTTGAATTTGACAGAGGTCCAAACATAAGGCAAAGACTCAGATACCAGTAAAGACAAAAACTCAGTAAATAGATTTGAAGTTTATTGATTATAAGCAAGCTTTAGAAACTTATCGACTAACAGAGGCAGAATGTAGGTAAAGTGTAGGTATCAATGAAACTCTACCAACTCCACACTTTAAAATGGATGATCAATCCCAGAGAAGCAGACAACATCTTGAACTCCTCACACCGACAGAGAAACAGTCACCACCTCCGAGGAACACTATGCCTTCCTGGGATTTCTATTTGCAGGGAACCCTTTGCCGAACCAGTCCCAGCACTAACTACTCATCTGTCCTGAAGCTTATTGGAAATGACCTTCACTCTGATGGATTCTCAACCACCCCCGAATATCTAAACCGGTTCTTCCACACTTGGTGTACATAAAGATTGCTCCTACAAACCCATTTTTTATACTCAAAAGGTGTTGTAAGACCACCCTAGCCAAGTTGTGGGAAATGGCTAATTGGTCCATAATTTGTCAATAACGTGGTAAGAGTTAACTCCATATGGTTCTAGCTGTTCAAGCACATTGTCCTAAACTTAGGACAACGCCTTCCCTTAAGCTATATCTCTTATCTTGGTGTCTTTACCGGAGTCCCATTCATTAAAACAGACTCAGAAATCAAGGACAGTGTGGGTTGCTGACAGGGAGAGAGTCCAAAGCTTATCTCATTTCCCTCCCAGTTGTTAAAGCACTTTAATTTACTCATAAAGAAAATGAAAGGAGAAATACAGAAATAACATAAAGTGACTTCTAATTAACTACTGATTATTAATTACTTATCCTTCACTTGTAACTTAACTGAAGTAGGCTATTTGGTTAATCATCTGTTGCTAATCAGTGACCACTTTGTAATGCTGTTTTGGGTTTGATTGTTGTGAAAGGCTAACAGCATCAAAATGGCTTCTTGTCTCAATGTTAGCACAATATGTTATTTTGCCCCTGTTATCTTATTAAAATGAATATAAATTAAATTAACTTGAAAATGGTTCAGTTACACTAAAATCCATTACCCAGACTTACTTGCAACTTGCACACATCAAAGATCCATAAGTGGCGATGAAGTGAATGACAATCCGTTTTTGGTTGGATGCTTGAAGAATGAGTATTGACCAAGGCACTGGGAAAATTTTCAGCTCTCAAATTTGGCTGAAAAGGGAGTGTTGCAGATGGTTTTCACGATCATCAGGCCAAACGCAAGAAAGGCCAATTCCAAACAATGACAACAATTTATTCTGCAGGAGAAAAGGGTGCAAATATTTGGCAAATCAACTCTGATTGTCTGGCTGTACTCGCCAGATAAACCAGCTCGCAGTTGCAAAACTCAAAACAAAATGTATACTTTAAAATGTGATCCTGCGATTGGACAGCACTTATTGAACAATCCTGGGTGTGGTAACGCTACACAAACCATTAATTTAAGATAATCAACCTACCTCATAACATGACTCATTTACACTTGCTAGAAGCAACATACTTTCATACATGGGAATCCGTTCCCTGCAAACAAAAGGAATAAATTCAAGCCTTGCACCTTTCTTGAATTAGCCAGGAGCTTGGGGAGCCTATAGGCCCTCGTTCTTTTCTCCATGACAATGCCTCGGCCAATCAGAGTTAAATTCCCAACCGATCAGCACCCTTTTCTCCTGCAGTATAAATTGTTACGATAATTTGAAATTTGACATTCTTGCAGTTGTCTTGATGGGTAAAAGATGACAGCCTTTGGCAACAAATATTCAAGTTCTGTACTACCAAGCAGCTGATTCTTTGCATACTGCATCAATACTCAAGCAAATCTTTTCACAATACAGTATGCTTAAGTAAAAGTACTTAATTTTACTGGGTACCCCATATTCAGCTGGAACATCTGGACACAGGTCCTATAGCCCAGACGTTAACCAATCCCTGAATGAAGAGTTACCATGATAGGTTGGTCACAGTCCATCTACAATGCAACTTAAGATGCCATCCATACAGGATATAAAAAAAAAGACCTGCATTTATATAGCATCTTTCACAATCCTGAGATGCCCTGAAGTACTTAACAGCCAGTGAAGCACTGTTGAAATGCAGTCACTTTTGTTATGTGGAGAAATACAGCAGCCAATTTATGCACATCAACAATCAGCAATGTGATAATAGCCAGACCATCCATTCTAGCTGAGAAATAAATGTTGGCTCAGGACACCAACTTCAAGACTTTGATTAGTGCATGGAGTTCTCCTATGTCCAGCCGAGCCTGCGGGTGAGGCCTCGGTTTTAAATCTCAACCAACAGACGGCATCTCTGACCGTGCAGCGCTCCCTCTGTACTCGAGTGCCATCCTAGGTTTTGCCAAGTTTGGATAGAAGCAGATCACCAGCAGCTGCAAAGCAGTGCAAGTGATGTGGACCAGATTGATTATTTAGTCATCACATAGCTGTCACGCAGTACCTGCATTTGCTTTTGAATGATGCAAATACAAATACTAAAGATTAAATGTGATGGAGTTGTTAGCCAAACTAAAAAGCAACCCACTGCACCTCCCACTCTCAAGTCATAATGCCCCTAACAATTCCCTTTTCAAATGGAAAGCTTTTTGAAATATTCATGAGTGTACATATTATGGGCTATATTCCATTCTTTTGATGTATCTGTCAACCTGCGAGAATCTAGAACTTTGGCTTATTGAATTTTACAAAGTTCATTTTAACAGATTTAAAAGAATGTGACAGGAAAATTGGCTCAAGTTCTTTATGCAAACGCAGCAAAGTGTTTTTTTTTTTCAAATGCCATTTCAGGAATTCCTGCGAAACATTAATGCAGGATTTCCCATGGATGGTACATTTTTACATAATAAATTTATTCAGGCAAATCCTTTACTGATTTCAGATCTACGATTTCACCATGAGAGATAGTGGGGTGATGGGTAAGTTTAAAGGTGGCACAAAGGGACAAAACTTCCTGTCAGAAACATAGGGACATGCATAGGCCATTCAGCACCTCAAATCTGTTCTGTCATTTAACAAAATCTTACTTGGTCTGTTCTTTAACTCCATCCACCCATCCTGGAACATACAAGGTCCTGAGGGGGCTTGACAGGGTAGATGTTGAGAAACGTTTCCACTAGTTGGCGGGAGATCTCGAACTAAGGGGACATAGTTATAGAACAAGGAGGCACTCATTTATAACTGAGATGCAAAGGAATTTCTTCTCTCAGAGGGTGGTGAATGTTTGGAATTCCCTAACCCCAGAGAATTGTGGAGGCTAGCTCACTGACAGTATTTAAAGAGGAGGTAGGTAGATTTTTGAAATATCAGGGAGTTGAGGGCAATGAGGAGCTGGCACGAAAGAGGAGTTGAGGCCTGGGGCAGATCATCCATGATCTTATTGAATGGTAGGGCAAGCTTGAGGGGCTGAATGGCCTATTCCTGCTCCTGTTTCTTATGTTCTTATGTTCTTAACACCTTTGGCTAGCAAACCCCGATCTTAAATTTAAAACAAATATTAATATTCATAATATATTAACATCTACTGCCCTTTGATTGAGAATTTCACACTTCTTGCACCCTTTAAATGTAGAAATGCTTCTTAAATTCTCTCCTGAATAGCCAACAGTGATTTTGAGGTTGTGTACATTTTCTCTAAATTCCCCTAATGGTGCAAGTCTCCCTACCCTAATAATTTATTTCAAAAACCTAAAAGCCAAAGTCAAATCACCTCCGAACCTTCTTTTTCTCTGAACCTGGAAATACAAACCTAGTTCTCCTCTTAATCTAACCCTTGGAGCCCTGGTAACATCTGGTCTGCACTCTTTCCAAGGCCAATATATATTTTCTAAGGTACCGTGCCCAGAACCGTATGCAGTACTCCAGCTGTGGTCACCTTTCCAAAGCATTTTGAAACAAAAATAGTGACTGGCAAAATATAATGACTGGTGTAAGACATTGAAAGACAGGAAACAGAGTGAATATATTATTGAGGGAGTGACAGAGCATTCAAACCCCTGTGATGAATGTTAGAGTCCTCTTTGGCAGTCGAGAATATCCTTCCTGAAGGACAACACAAAAGATGTGGTGCCAAGGCTCAATGCTTCCAATGTTATCCATAAGACCTGAGAACAGGCTTGGAAGAAGATGGGACACCTTGGAAAAGCTGCTGACGGAAGAATAATTGCCTTTAAGTACACACTCAAATGTATGACTTGTCCATGTCAATTCCTCACACAACCCCTCAGCTCTTGCATCACTAATCATGCAGACACATAGGGCACATACCACAGTTGTAACTGGAAAACCTTGATGTACATATATTAAAAGGACATAACGCAAAGGAGTACTGTAGCCCATCTCCGCGCTATAATGTTTGGCCATTTGGCAATACCAAATCAGTTTTCCACCATGACTTAGAGGGTAGCACTCTTACCTCTGAACCCAAGGTTTTGGGTTCAAGTCCCACTCCAGAGAGTTGATCTCAATCTAGGCAGGCATGCCAGTGTAGTACTGAGGGTTAGCTGCACTGTCAGAGGTGTTGTCTTTTGAATGTGACAATAAACCGAATGTGCTCCTGGAAGCATGTCAAAGTTCCCATGGCAATATTTTGAAAAGGAGCATTATCCCACCAACACCTTTTCCTCAATCAACATCACAAATGCAGATTATCTGGTCTTTATCACATTGCTGCTTGTGGGAGCTTGCTGTGCGCAAGTTAGCTGTCACGTTCCCCACATTACAACCGTGACTACACTTCAAAAAACACTTAATTGACTGCAAAGCCCTGTAGAACACCACGAGGTTGTGACAGATGCTATAAAAATGAATGTTCTCTCTTTACACATCTGTGACTGTGCATGTGCTTCTTCTAGTTGCAGTGTGACTTTGTTCACAAAACAAGAGGCACCAAGGACAAAGAACAGGTCAGAAAGTACAAAATCCTTGGCTACCTTGGGAGTGGCTCCCTCCTTGGTCAGCCTCATCTAGTAGAGCATCAGTAAAGGTCAGAGATGGAGATGCTACAAGCCTCTCCCAAGTTGTATTTGCTGAACATCCAAAAGTGAAGAGCTAACAAAGTGCATAAATGCAGATTTTATATTTGCACTGATTGTGGGGCAGGAAGAACTCACCAATTGGTTGTCCCACTGTCTAACTGTAAGCCACACATCAATGGTAATTCAGCAATACACCACATTTCCCCTAAGACAATAATGTCCTTCTTAAAAGACTTGCATTCGAAGAGACCTTTGTATGAACAGCCAGGCATCTCGAAACACCTTATAGCCCTGTTTGAAGCGTGATCACTGTTGTAATGGTAAAACATGCAACAGCCAATTTGCACACAGGAAGCTCATACAAAGAGTAATGTGCTCATGACCAGTTAAGCTGTTTTTGTGATGTTCATTGAGGAAGAAATATTGGCCAGGGCGCCAGGGTAAACTGCCCTGTTCTTCATTGAAGTACTGTCATGGGATTTTCTCCATCCACTTGAGAGAGCTGACAGACCTTGGTTTAATCCAAAGGACAGCACCACCAACAGTGCAGCTGCCCCTCACTACTGCACTGAATTGTCAGCCTAGATTTTGTGCTCGAGTCCTGGAGTGGGACTTGAACCCAAACAGTCTCACTCGGAAGTGAGAGTGCTGCCAAATAAGCCACCATTGACACCACAGAGCAGGGAATGCTAAGGGGGAACTTATTAGGAGCATTTGGAATCACTAAGGATTTTGATAAAGTAAATAGGAATAAATTGCTTCCACTGGTGTGAGGATGGGTAACCATATGGCACAGATTTAAGACAATTAGCAAAAGAGCCAGTGATTTGTTATAATCTGGAATGCACTCATCAAAGGAGATTCATTGGAAACTTTTCAAAGGAAATGGAATCTATGCTTTTTAGATAGCTGTTTCAAAGTATTGGCATGGGAATAATGGGCTGAGTGGCCTCTTTCTGTGTGCATGATTCTGTAGCAGAGCTAGGAACTCACTTACAGGGTTAATGGCTGAGGGCAATTCTATGTCAACTTTCAAGATTAAGTTGTGAGTTCAAATCCCACACCAGGACTCAAGCACAAAATCTAGGTTGACACTCCAGCACAGAACTGAGGGAGTGCTGCTCTGTCGATGGTGTGGTCTTTCGGATTAAACCGAGAATGAAATGGATTATATTCCTAGCCCCTTTTTGGGGCTATTCCAGATCAGGAGTACTCCCTGGATGAGCACTCTTACTTAAGGTTGAGAAAGACAGGCTTCACAGATCCTTGAATGAGTCTGAAGAAATAATCCAACTCTTTCCGAAGGAAATGAACCACCAGAGAATATTACCTTCCTCCAGTCAACCTTTTTAACGTATTTTAACTGGATTATAATAACCTGTTAAGGGTCCAAGCATGTCTCCTCAATAATGTACCTCTCCACTGAAGAGTTTACAGAGATGGGTTTTCGAGTTTGGATACAGAAGACGATACTCAACAATATATTTTCTAAATTGCATAGACTTTATTAAAGAACTGAACATGTAATTCACTTTTGATAGTATTCACAACATTGTAACTTCTAGGAAAAGTAAGTATAATCTTGTTTCGAAGAGACAATCCAAGTTTTATTAATGTTACAGAGAGATATTTAAGATATCCATCAAAATGTAAGGTAGAATCACCTTAAGTCCATGAGCAGAAAGCTATCGAGTCTAGAAAGACACCACCATCCCAATTAAGGAGAGAACTGTCATCACTACACTACAGCAACATACCATTGCCACACAAGTGCCAGGCAATGATCATCTCCAACAAGAGAAAATCTAACCATCGCCCCTTGACATTCAATGGCATTACTATCGCTGAATCACCCACTATCAACATCTTGGGGGTTACCATTAACCAGAAGCTGAACTGGGCTAGCCATGTAAACACTGTGGCTACAAGAGTAGGTCAGAGGCTTGGAATCCTGAGATGAGTAACTCACCTCCTGACTCCCCAAAGCCTGTCCACCATCTACAAGGCATTAGGCAGGTGTGTGGTGGAATACTCCCCACTTGCCTGGATGAGTGCAGCCTCAACAACACTCAAGCAGCTTGATACCATACCAGGACAAAGAACCCTACTTGATTGGCACCACATCCACAAATATTCACCTCCTCCACCACTGACACACTGTAGCAGCAGCGTGTGTACCATCTACAAGATGCATTGCAGCATCTCACCAAACCTCCTTTGACAGCACCTTCCAAACCCATAACCACTACCACCGAGAAGGACAAAGGCAGCAGACACCTGGGAACTCTACCTGGAAGTTCCCCTTCAAGCCACTCACCATCCTGACTTGGAAATATATCGTTGTTCCTTTACTGTCGCTGGGTCAAAATGGATAACCTTAAGGATAATCTTAAATAACCTGTCAAACTGAATTCTGAATACTGAGTAACCACAATCTGCACATCACTGTATTCTCTTTGATTGAAGAATGTAGACCAAAAAACAAACAATATTGTCCAGCACGAGAACTCAACATGCTTCCTGCTGGTTGGAACTCCATTCCTAACAGCACTGTTGGTGGACCTACACCACAGGGACTGCAATGGTTCAAGAAGGCAGCTCACCACCAACTTCTCAAGAGCAATTATAGATGGACAATAAATGCTGGCTTAGCCAGCGATGCCCACATCCTGTGAATGAATTACAAAAAAGAGAGATGCTGGAGTGAATCCAACAAGTCTAAAAATCTGATGAAGTGTCATACGGACTCGAAACGTTGACTGTGTTCCTCTCCGCAGATGCTGTCAGACCTGCTGAGTTTCTCCTGCTATTTTTGTCTTTCTTCAGATTTCCAGCATCTGCAGGATTTTGCTTTTAATCTAAAAATCCTACTGCGTAGTTCCAATATTTAAACCCTAAAAGAACTAAACCAGGAGGAAGCATGTTGAGCACTCATGCTGGACAACATTGTTTGCTTTTTTGTCTACATCCTTCAATCAAACAGAATACAGAGATGTGCAGATCGTGGTTACTCGGTTTTCAGGATTCAAGTTTGACAGGTTGTTTAGGATTATCCTTAAGGTTATCCATTGCTAGATCGTAATATCTTATAATTTATCAGTGCTTTGCTGAGGTGATGTAAAGGGCAATTTTCTTTTCCCAGAACTATGTTAGAGGCTATGCCAGAGGATATGGTTGTTCACCTGTACCCAGGCCTTTGTCCAGCAGGTGAACTCTGCTTTTTATCTGAACTCTGTCTTTAATTTTTAATCCCTACTTTGTGGGGAAATCACTATTTTAATTTAATTGTGTTTTAATCTTAGTTTATTTATAGGTGGATTCTCTTATAACGTCATATTTATAGCTGCATTCTTACACAGCCAGCTTTCTCATGGGACGTAAAACATGGCACTATTTTAAAGATCGGTGAAGGAAAGAAAATAGGGGATAAAGGGGAGCAAGGCAGGTAAATGTGATTAGAAGTATTTGTTGGTGTGGAGGGTAACATGGTCCAGTTGTTTCAGATTTCCTGTTTAGATGATCTAGTGTTATGTACATTTTTTTAATTCATTCATGGGATGCTGGCAACACTGGCTAAGAGAGCATTTATTCCCCATCCCTAGTTGCCCTTGAGAAGGTGGTGGTGAGCTGCCTTCTTGAACCGCTGCAGTCCATGTGGTGTAGGTACACCCTCAATGCTGTTAGGGAGGGAGTTCCAGGATTTTGACCCAGCGACAGTGAAGGAACGGCGATATATTTCCACGTCAGGATGGTGAGTGGCTTGGAGGAGATCTTCCCAATGGTGTTTCTGTGAATCGGCAGCCCTAGTCCTTCTAGATGGTCGTGGTTGTGGGTTTGTTAGGTGCTGCCTAAGGAGGCTTGATGAGTTCCTGCAGTGCATCGTGTAGATGGTACACACTGCTGCCACTCTGTGTCAGTGCTGAAGGGAGTGAATATTTGTGGATGGGGTGCCAATCAAGTGGGCTTCTTTGCCCCAGATGATGTCAAGCTTCTTGAGTATTGTTGGAGCTGCTCTCATCCAGCCTAGTGGAGGCCATTACATCATACTCCTGACTTGTGCTTTGTGAATGGTGGACAGGCTTGGAGAGTCAGGAAGTGAAGTACTCGCTCATTCCCAGCTCCTGACCTGCTCTTGTAGCCACACTATTTATGTGTTTGTCCAGTTCAGTTTCTGGTTATTGGTAACCCCCAGGGTGTTGCTGATTGGGGATTCAGCGATGATAATGCCATTGAATGTCTAAGGGTGATGGTTGGATTCTCTCTAGTTGGAGATGGTCATTACCTGACACTTGTGTTGTGCAAATGTCACTTGCCACTTGTCAGCCCAAGCCTGGATATTGTCCAGGTCTTGCTGCATTGGACATGGGCTGCTTCAGTGTAAGTATGCTGTAAATGTGTACTTCTATGTATAGGAGATCAGTTTGTGACCTGTAACCTCTTCACCATTCTAAGTTTCTCTATGCTTCCAGTTGCAGCTTCTGTCACTGTGGAATGATATCCCAATCTGAGTATCTTTGCTGTCTTCTCATGTGCTCCTGCTCTCCAGCAGAGATGACGGGTAGTGATGGCTCAGTGGATAACACTCTTGTTTCTGATTGAGAAGGTTGTGGGGGTCAGAGATTCACAGACATTGAGCGTGACACCATGGCAGACACCTCAGCACAGTCCTGAGGGACTGCTGCATTGTATGGGCAAGCTGCCCTTTGTGTGAGACACTGAATCCTATCTGCCCTCTCAGGTGGACGTGTAAGATCCACTTGCAGTATGGCCAGATGTTTGAGCTTGATGGGCGGGTGGGCCCCACCAGCTCGGCGGAAGGCGGGCAGCCGAACTCCGCCACCAAAACGGGGCCGGCCGCCATTTTAAGTGGGCGGGCCAATTAAGGCCCACCCAGTGAGCTGCCCAACAGGAAGCGCTATGCGTCCCTGTGCAGGGGTGGGGTGGAGGGATTCCCCATCTGTCAGAGTGCGCTCTGCTCCCTGAGGCTAAGTGCTATCTCAGGGAGAGCGCTGAATGTTTAAAAAACATGAAAAATAGAGAAAGAAAAACATTATTAACATGTCCCCCTCATGTGACACTGCCACACGAGATGGGACATGTTAATAAATGTGAGTGAAACTTTAATAAACTTTTATAAAACTGAGATAAAGCCTCATCCCGCCAGCGGATGAGGTTTCATGTATTATCAGAAGCCGCTGGGTCTCCTGGCCTACTCACTGGGGCTCCTGGCCTGCCCACTGAGGCTCCTGGCCTACCCGTTGGGGGCTCCTGGCCTACCCACTGAGGCTCCTGGCCTGCCCGCTGGGGCTCCTAGCCTACCCGCTGGGGCTCCTAGCCTACCCGCTGGGGCTCCTGGCCTACCCGCTGGGTCTCCTGGCCTACCTGCTGGGGGCTCCTGGCCTACCCGCTGGGGTTCCTGGCCTACCCACTGGGGCTCCTGGCCTACCCACTGAGGCTCCTGGCCTACCCACTGGGGTTCCTGGCCTGCCCACCAGCCTTAAGGTTGGACGGGCAGGTCTTTCAATGAGCTTAATGATCCTGTCAATGGCCTCAATTGGCCATTGAAAGGTCGGTGGTTGAACAGCTGATTTCGCTGTCCGCCCGCCCTCCTGAATATTTAAATACATCGGGATGACGTTGGGGGTTCCTCCCGACATCATCCCGTGTCATTTACCCATCGGCGAGCGGGCCCCGCCTCCAAATCGCCGACGGGAAAATTCTGGCCTATGAGAAGAGTAGGGGAGTTATCCCTGGTGCCCTGGACAATCGCTCAATCAACATCATTTTCAAAATAGTTATTATCACGTTGCTGTTCTGTGGGAGCTTGCTGGGCACAAATTGGCTGCAGCATTTCCTACATTACAACAATGTCTACATGTCAAAAGCACTTCTTTGGTGGCTGTGAAGCACTTGGAGATGTCCTGATATTCTGAAAGGGGCGCAGAAGTACATTAGAGCTTTAAAGTTGCATTCAGGGAGTGAACGAGCCTGTAAAATAAACACTAGTTAACTTAGAAATTGGTACCAAAGATTTTGTGGTAGAAATATCTCGCCTTCTTTTGACTTAGGGTGACACGATTGAAATCAGAGCACTGATGTGTGAGGAATTGTGCTGATAGTGCCCAAACACTCCACAATGGTTTCCTGAAAATAGCTTCAAGCGAGACACTCATTTCGACAAGTGATTTATCGCACAACAATGCTCTCAATTGAAGTTAAAAGCAGACAACTAGATGTTAGATGGAAATAAAACAACAATCAACACTGGAACTAAAAGCTGGAATTGCTCAAAATTCAAAGAAAACTAAACAAGTCAATGTTTCAGCTGGAGCTAAATACTCATATTAACCTACTTTTTTCTGCTTACAGGGGAGAATGGTTAGAAGAATTATGCAGCACAAGAGAAAGCCATTTAGTCCACTGTGCCTGTGTCAGCTCTTCAAAAGAATGATCCAATTAGCCCCACTCCCCCTTGCTCTTTCCCAATAGCCTTGCACATTTTCCCCATTTGAGTATCTATCCAATTCCCATTCGAAACTTTCTATTGAATCTGTTTCCACCCCCCAACCAGGCACCCCATTCCAAGCCAAACCATTCACGGTGCTTTCTTTTCTCTCATGTCATCATTGGTTATTTTGCCAATTACTTTAAATCTGTGTTCTTTGCTTACTCACACTTCTGCTACTGGAATCAGTTTCTCCTTATTTGCTGTAGCAAAGCTCTTCTTGGTCTTGAACACCGATATCAAATCTCCCCTTAGACCTCTCCCCTTAACCTCCTCTGCTCTAAAGAGAACAATCTCGGTTTCTCGAGCCTCTCTGTGTAATTGAAGACTATCTTCCCTGGCACTTTTCCAGTAAACATCTGGTCACCCTCTCTAAGATGTTGCCATGCTGCACAGATGCAGCACCCAGAGCAGGCCACAACATTCCAGTTGAGGTCTAACCAGCGTTTTGTAAAAGTTTAGCAAAATCTCCTTATATTTGTTCTTTATAAAGCCAAAGACTCCTGTGTGTCTTTTTCAACAGCAGTCGCAACTTTAAAAAAAAATCATCTCATGGGATCTGGGTGTCTCTGGGCTAGACCAGCATTTAATGCCCATCCCTAATTGCCCTTGAGGAGGTAGTGCTGATTTGCCATCATGAACCGTTGCAGTCATGTATGTAGACCCACAGCGCTGTTAGGAACGCAGTTCCAGGATTTTGACCCAGCTGTGTTTTCCCCTTTTATTACATCGGCCCAGTTACGCCATCGAAATGAATTCATAATTCTCCTTCATGCAAAGATGTTACAAAAGCTTGGGGGAGAATGTCCTGAACGTCGGACAGGCCAGTCAGGAGTGGGCGCCGGCGGGTGTGGCCCGCGATCGGCTCTGCGCCGCCATTTTACGCGGGCGGGCCAATTCAGACCCGCCCAGCGTGACACATGGCCAGTACCGCTTAGCGCTACCTGTGCGGGCGGGCGGGGGGGGGGGTGGGGTGTGGTTGGGGGGGGAGGAGGGAGAGTCAGACCCTGAGCTTTTTCGCACGCAGTTTTCCCGGGGCAGCTCCGTGCCTCAGGGAGATTAAATGCACGTTGAGAATTTTTAATAA